>NC_084535.1:17886865-18186865 GCF_024500275.1 Phycodurus eques
TAACAATTCCAGGAAAGCTCAGCCACCTGGAAATCTCATGACTTCCCGAATCTAATTCCAGGCCAAACTATCAGACGGTCTGACTAGAAGCTTTCATTCAGCAGAGTAAACATTGAATCTCAAGCATGTTTACCAGAGCCAGCGTTGAATCAGGCATTAGTACTCATGTGTTGCCCGCAGTGAACTCAAGTGGCCCTGCAAAGCTCTGCTTGTATTTTGTCCCTGGGAGTACATTGTGAACTCTCAAGAGAAAGCTGATTCGGGCTGGCCCCTGTGTCGTCTATTCTCGTTGCTGTCAAATGCAGTCTGCACTTAACTCTGACCATATAATAACAGATGCTAGTTGGCTGTTTTGGCGACCTGTAATTGTATCCAAAGCGCTCACAGAGCAAATAAGGCAAACGAGAGGGAGGGGAGGGAGAGAAAAAAAAAAAAAAAAACAACAGTGAAAGGCATGACGCCCACCAGGGGAGAATCCAGAAAAAAATCCCCTCTCATGTCACAGTGTGCTGCGTTGGCGGGGCGTGACCTCATCCAAAGTTTACTCTCAACCGCCTCATGCTGCTTTGTTATCTTGAAAAGTTGCAAAGCAGCACATTCCTGCTCTTAGTGGCAATGCAAAAATGTCAGAGAGCACAACTCAAGCGCACACATACACACAACACTTCACTAAATAAGCTATGCGTTTTAGTGGGTAAAAACATACAAGCACAGGGGGGTGGCATGTTTATAGGTCACTTGTGAGTGCGATTACTCAGCAGGCTAAGCTCGCCTTAAGCCTTTTTTTTAAACCGGCCTGTCGGCTAGTAAATAGCTGTGAGGAGTGTCACAGTCTTCACAGCTGATTGGCTTGATGCTCGCACGACTTCAACAGGAAGTCAGCCAGTGCCCGGTGTTGGTCAAAGAGGGGCGGCCAATAATATTCCAAGCAGAATTCAGCCATTGCGGGACAAAAAGACATAATGTGCACACGCCTGAGGGATTTGGATCTTGCCATATGAGTCACGGAGACGTTCACTCTGCATCGTCAGCATGGAGCATGCTCCACAGCAGTCTGGGCCATTATGTGTACTGTAATGTTAGTGTGCAGTGACCTCACTAACTGTTGTCACCATGTGGGAAACACTCATTGTGACTTGTGTTGACATATTATGTGGGAAACACAAACTTTTATAACCCTGTTTTGTAATGACACTTCATGCGAACATAAAATATTATTTCAGTACAACGAGCATTTAATGTTGAGACAAATGAGTCACCTAGTACCATTGTTGCTCACTTCTGCAGCCCACTACATGCTACACATAACCACAAGTCATCATAGTGAGAACTGTAGCTAAATATGAAACCTGAACCATTCTTAGTTATTATTCTTCAATGTAGCGGCATTCTTTTATTGGATTTTACTGGACCAGTGATTCCAGTTTAGCATTTAGCATTTAGCATTATCATGCCATGAACTGCATTTGGGCACAAATAAACAAATTGTGTCGTAAAAGTAGTCACACTGCGCTGTTGCTTCAGTGTGACACACGCGAAACGTCGTTGTGATTTTATCATCGGGTTGCACAATGTATGCAACTGACGCTCCAGTGACAAATAATTTCACTTCCCTCTTCTTCGACCTTTGCCGAGGTAAACATTGCTACTTCCTTTTTTTTTTGTCAGTGTTATGCAGACATTTGTGTTTGTTAAAATTAGAAACGGCTCTCAGTATGATGCTGTGCAGTTTTACACCACAATACTAAACAGACTACAATCACAATAATGAACAGTGTCAACATCACTCAAACCTATAAACCTTCACTATGTATATTATAGTACAACTCTTATATTGGATCTGATTAGATTGTGCAGTTGTATCTAAGATTAGCCACAGTGAATTATATTTTCTCCTGTGACAAGTGAGCATAATGAGGCCTCTCATTGTGTGCGAGGCTGAGCGTGCAAAGCACGACCGAGTTGTTGGCTGCTTCTCGGAGGGCTGTGACAGGGCAAAAGCGCGGAGTGGAAATAATGAGTGACATATCAGCCAGAGAGCTTTTAGAAAAACACCCCTCCTCCCTCCCCACCGTCGAGCCACGTTCCCCCCACGCCTGCCTTTTTGAAGGTCAACTGAGAAAGAAGAGAAGCCAGTGCAGCCGCTCCACCTCCACCACCAACGCCACCTCCGACTGACTGGTTCAGACAGGCCCTGGGAGGAAAAAGGGGGCAGTGTGTGCGGGTGGGGTGGACGGTCGGGGGGGAGAGAGGCCCACTGAGCATGCCCAGTGATGAGGAATGCCGTGTGATGGCAACATGGGCTCTCCCATCTGCAGATGCATTGTACACTGCTAGCCCCGGGCCCTTTTCCATCCAGTCTCGAGAGCGGCCAGATCTATTTACCACGGAATGCACACAGTCGGTCGCTGATCCACACACACACACACACACACACACATAAATTGTGCATGCACAATAAGGAGCACAATAAGAGGTGATGCATAGCTCATGCAACAGACAGGCACGCACAAGAATTTACTCATGCATGCATGCAAAAAAAAAAAAAAAAAGGCACAGGTTGAATGGAAGGGCTGATATAGTATTCACAGAAAATCCCATTTCACTCCAGCTGAGGGTTACAAGGCAGCGAATTCTGTCTCCGTTGCATGCGATGCCTTTGTATAAAATAGGGTATGTTTTACATAATGATCTCATAAAGACTGGGTTCCTTTTTTTCCTTTGATTTTTAAGTTTGTCATTCACGTGCCAACCTGCAAAAAACAACTGAAAATGTGTTTATGCGCAAGCCAACCCAGGAGTAAAGACAGTATAATTTGTAAATAAACATAACACGCATACGCACCAACTACTTGTCTTCCCTGCTTGTTTGATAATCTTAAATGTAAGGCTGGATTTACGCTTAGTTCAAGTAGCATAATTCCGATTTTTTTCTCAAGTGGCACAATTTCGATATGAGTGACGGCAGTGAAAACTGGCCTCTTCCAAACATGGCTGATATGTATCGGATATGTGCCAACGGGAGCGCGGCACAAGCGCTTGTTGATCTTTATTCATTCATTCATTTTCCATACCGCTTTTCCTCAGCAGGGTCGCAGGCGTGCTGGAGCCTATCCCAGCTGACTCTGGGCGGGAGGCGGGGTACACCCTGAACTGGTCGCCAGCCAATCGTAGGGCACATATAAACAAACAAACATTCGTACTCATATTCACACATATGGGCAATTGATAGTCTTCAATTAATCTACCATGCATGTTTTTGGGATGTGGGTGGAAACCGGAGTGTCCGGAGAAAACCCACGCAGGCACGGGGAGAACATGCAAACTCCACACCGGATTTGAACCCGGGTCCTCAGAACTGTGAGGCTTTTGTGCTAACCGGTCGTTCACCGTTGATCCCATGTTGATCTTTAAATAAGCAAAATTATTGAGTACAGCGGCCAGTGGAGTAGTGTGGAGGTTACATGCACTTAAATCAATAAATGCAGCCAACCCACATCAAACGCTATCTAATGTTCATAATGTATTATTTCCATATTGCGGTTTACTTCTGTGATGTAACTGCCCGGTATTGACGCTTATCGTGTTATTGACGTGCAATTTGGGTATCTGCATGCAGGTTGTCTCATGACTTCTGTCAGTGTAAACACAGCCACGTGTCACTTGAAATGCACGTGTAAATAGACGGAACTGAATAGGGATTGGGCACTTGGACCTGCAGTGCAAATCAAAGTAATGAAGTGAAATGCATTAGTATAGTGGTCATACATAGGAACAACAACAGAGCTATTTATCTCCATTCTTTTTGTTGTAATGAACTTGTTTGCCATTTTCAGAACAGTAACTGTTAGTGTGTGTCATTTCTCATGTATCCTCCAATGTTAAAATGACCTGGCGATGACGGATTAATGATGACGGATTACCTCATAGTACCTGGGTTTGCCAATTTGAAAGCATCAATATGGAGAAGAACTGTGTTGTGATGAGTATGTTTTGTGGAGTGAAAACGTTTTCAAATGTGTTTTCAGGCGCCGGCGCCCCCCAAAAAACAAACAAAAAAACCTTCAAAACAACACTTTCATTATTTGTTTTGGGTTAAAAAAAATTCTTGTTTGGACATTAGCAACCCACATGCTGAGGGGCTTTTATGTTCATTGTGGGGGGCGAGGGTGTTTTTGTGATAAAATGCCAAAGCCAAGGAAAACAATTTGTGGAGAATGTTGTCATCTGTCTTCAGTTTAGTAGAACACAGGGTGGCGGGGAGCACTATCTGTATCACACATGCAAAGTGGGACCACATGTGTGTGTGTGTTTTGCCTTCTTATGCATAATTGAAGGGGCCTGCTTTGTGTAGCCAGCAGACGCTGACGAGGCACCCAGTGTGGCACACACTTAACGAATGCTACAGCCTGAAAAAGTCACACTGAAGGCATTTTGACATTGAGGTCTGCTGTCGGCCATTTGATCCAGAATAATAAATGCAACGCATCAGCTCGAGTAAAATAGTTGCAAGCTGATGCGCTGGATTGAGAGCTCCAAAATGCGAATTCACCAGTGCCAACAGAAATCAAGGTGCCCTCTTACGTTATATGAATAATTGAGGTATGATGTGTGTGTATGGGAAGGAGTCTAATGTGTTCTTTTATTTGCAGAGTCACGTCTGCGCTCTCTGATATGATAATGAATCTCCCCCTCCAGTAATTGAGCTGTGCTTTACAAAATCAGGGCAGACCTTAATGCCGCATTGTCTCACATGAGATCAAAAAGCAGCCGAGATGAGGATGAGATGTTCTGTGACAAACCGATGACTCCCATAAGTAGTGTCATGAGGGTGTGGTGGTTAGTGTAGAGGGGTTTGGCCTGTAGCGGGGTTGAGGCGTGACGGACATTGTGGCCATTACAGTCAAAAGGCTCAAAGAAAGCAATAAGAATCAAAAGAGGGTTTAGTAAAGCGAGCTGTCCTTCAGTTGTCACCTTTATATTTCCCACCCCCCATGTGTGACTCTCAAAGCACACCAGACTCATCGAGCGAGCCTCGCTCTGTCGCACCTCCTCATGGCATCCTGCTCGAGGGTTTCTAAATCAGGACCGCGTTCGCCACCTCCTTATGTGTCTCTCCACAACTCCCAATGACCCCCCCCATGTGTTACATGCAAATGTTGCAGCCTGCACACGGATACATTTTAACGGCCACATGCGCGCACGAATAACGGAAGGCGGACAGCTGCAGTTCAAAAGCGAGCAACAGCTGTGTTCCATTGTCTGACACCGAGCGGACTGACATTTGAAGCTTGACTGCCTTTAAACGCTTCTATTCTTTCGCTTGCCTTCCCGCTTATTTGCTCCCTCCATACGCCCCGCTTTGTCCTCTGCCGCCAAGCGCTCACTCGCCATTCCTCTGATGTTTTGGCCATCGCCGAGGTCTGCCTGGATACCGCAATGTCTTAAATTCTCTTGCCCAGTTACCGAAGTGGGGGCTGGGGGCAAGCGTGGAATATGTTCCTTATTTGCCGCCCGCAGGAGGCAGACGCTCAATCCGACCTTTTCACTGTCGAAGAGCACCGGATATACTTGGCAGGCTGTGTTTTGCATTCACACTCCACCCCCACACTACATTTACCCCAGTGTGTATGTGTCTCTTCTAAGCCCTTCCTTTCCCAGAAAGGAGTCCAGGATTTGTGAGCGGCCCTGGGCAACATCTCCAGAGAAGGATGAGTGTTTCCTGCAAACAGTTGGGAGGGGTGCGAGGTGCCATGCGTGAGTGTGAGTTTGTTGGGGTAGGTAGGTGGGGGCAGCTTCCATGAAGACACTATCCGGTAACACTTGAAGAGCGTCATCAAGGGGGAGGTCTGTTGCGTTTGTGTGTTTTTTTTTTTTTTTTTTCCTTGAGAAAAAGCCCCAGGAGGTCTTCAGGGCAGTGATTGACAGTTACCTCTGTTGATAGCTGCCCCGCGGGGACAGAGCCCTCTCAGAACAGCTGCCGCCTCCATCTCGACCCTGAAGCTGTTGCTAACGTCGGGATTGCTAAATATGTCCAAACCTGTCGACTTAAGCAGGCTGTGCCGCTTTTGTTTGTGAAGAGTGCTCCGCATGGCCTGATAATCCCACCGAAATACGCAGCACAAACGTCACGACTCCCTCTTGATCCGTCACGCCGTTGGGTGTGGACGTGAGGAGGAAGAGTGACTTGATGGTGAGTTGTGCAAGCTCTCACTTGAAAGTGCTGATGCACAAAAAAGAGGGAGGCAGCGATTGTAGGCCAGTCAGATACTAAGCGCCAAATACGGCAAACCCCTGCCATATTGCGGTTCATCTTTCGCACAAACGTTAGATTGTAAATTTTTAAGCAATCGGTTTTTTTTTTTACGGGTTTAACAGTATACAGGCAAGTCCAAATTTACAATTGTGATTTCAGTGTAACTGCACAATTTAATGCAAGTTACCAGGCAGCACTGAGCTCTACCGGATGTCGATGCAGCACAAATGAGAAAAGGGAAAAAGAAGCCGAGAAAGTCCCCTACTAAGACGCAGTAGTTGTTCCCACAAAGCAGAGAGAAATTACGCCTGTAATGTACTGTATGATTTGGTTAAACATTTATGTTTAAATATAAAATGTTTGATTATCTTTTGTATTTGGTCAGTCAGTTTTATGGATTTTATTTTAACTGAGAGTATAAAAAAAAAAAACGAGCTTAAAACAAGCATACATTGTCTCTTGTCTGGAGAACTGAGAGAGTGAAACAAAAATACTTTAAAAGGTACTTCTCATATTATTACTAATAGTGCTAAGGAAGAGGGGTTCTGTTGGCTTCATCAAGCCGTGATCTCCAATTCATCAAGCCGTGATCTCCAATTCTCATTGGAGCAGTTCGCAGCAGAGTGTGAAGCGGCTGGGATGAGAATCAGCACACACACTCATGGTCCTCGGTCGGAAAAGGGTGGAGTGCCCCCTCCGGGTCGGGATGAGATCCTGCCCCATGTGGAGGAGCTCTCAATTTACCGGTCGATCTACGTTCCTACCCTCGCCTGTGGTCACGAGCTGTGGGTCGTGACCGAAAGAACAAGATCCCGGATACATGTGGCCAAAATGAGTTTCCTCCGCAGGGTGTTCGGGCTCTCCCTTAGAGATAGGGTGAGAAGCTCGGTCATCCGGGAGGGGCTCAGAGTAGAGCCGCTGCTCCTCCACATTGAGAGAAGCCAGATGAGGTGGCTCGGGCATCTGTTTAGGATGCCTCATGGACGCCTCCCTGGTGAAAGGTCCCACCGGGAAGAGACCCCGGGGACGACAAAGGACACGCTGGAGAGACCACGTCTCTCAGCTGGCCTGGGAACGCCTCGGTAAACTCCTCAGAAGAGCTGGAGGAAGTGGATGGGGAGCGGGAAGTCTGGGCTTCCATGCTAAAGCTGCTACCCCCGCGACCCGACCTCAGATATGCGAAATAAAATGGATGGATGGATGGAGTACTAAGGAATATTTAAAAGTGTGTTTCATTCCATTTAAGCATGTTTTAATAAGTTTAAATGTGTTCAAAGCATGTGGGAGGAATACAACGTTTTAAAAAATGGTTTTCATATGGTCTCTCCATATTGTGTTTTTTTAACTATCGGGTGTGGGTCTGGAGTGTATCACCCGCAATATACAGGGGTTCACTGAATATATAACTTTTTATAACTGAAAATGTATTGGCTGTTCATTTGCTGTCATTGTGTTTGTGCTAATAACACTTCTCCATCAAAGTGTATGTTTACTACAACGCTACTGTATCCAACTGGCTCACTTTCTTATGTTATTAATCAACTCACATACAGTACACACAGAAAAAGGGTATGGCCTGGGTTGGGGGTTTGATGTATTGACATTACAGTAATTTTTGTAAGTCTGTGGGAAAAGGGATGGCGACGCGGTTGGCGTTTGCATGTGGACCTTTTGAAACATTTTAACTGGCTTATTGTCATAGAAACATAGCCTTACAGACATATTACAATTTCCAACTGAAAACAAATTTAAAACTGTCATTTTGACTGTTTGTTTACATGACAGATAAAACGGAATAATTTAAAAATGAGTTCTCAAAATGACACCGTGACTGTTTCCCTGTAAACACTGTCAAATGTTTGTCTGTGAGAGAGTATGTCAACAAAAATAACAATTGAGAAATATTTGTGGTTAGTCCTTTAACGACACCGCAACTACTGGTTTGGTGGAGTCTCGTCAAATTCTGAGCTCCAAAATCCGCTGACGAATGATATACAAAAACAATCCATTGGTGTGGAGGTGGTAGTGACATCACCAACTGGCCTGGCACACATATTCAAGAGTTTTCAGTAAACATGCACCAACACCAATGCAAGTATCGGGTATCGTTGCCGTACAGAATCGGTACACAAAAATTCTCAGATACTGTATGAACCAATACCACATCACCAGCCTGACATGTCAGCTATGTCAGCTGTGTGTGTGTGTGGGGATAATTTAAGGACAACACTTTTAGGCGACTGCAAATTGTGCTGTGCAAAATGGATGATGAACTCCTCAGCACAGTGTAGTGAGTCGCCTTTCTTTAAAAATCCGGAATATCAAGAGATTTTGATTTGTATGTTACCTTATCATGTGCTCTTACAACTTATGAGGCCAAACTGTTATCTACGTCACCTTTAAAGTGACAGTTTATAGGCAAAAACACACTTTTGTCCACGTTTAACTAATTTACAGTTGTTCATATGTTGTCCAGCTGTAATTGTGTTGTAGGTAAGTCCATGCAACTTTGTGTCACTTTTGTTATACAGCGTAACCTCGGGTTACGAACGACTCTTATTTACAAACAATTTGGGTTACGTACAAATTTTTTGTAGAAACCTTGCCTCTAGTTACATATTACTTTCGGTTTGCGAATGGTCTTTGTATGGACGAAGGGAAGGATCTATGTTTTGCTTCTACTCGCGCTGTGTGACGATCATTGACTTTTTCATGTTTTTGGTGTTTGCATCAGACAAGCAAACACCAAAGACATGAAAAAGGCGACAGACCAAACAAAAAAAGAAACGTAGGGGTGTCTGGGGGTCTTTGCCAACAGAGCAATAAATGACAATGTGAAGTGAATGTGTTTATTATTTATGTACAGTGTTATAAAACAGCATTAATTAATTAATTAACAATTAATCTTTGTATTTGAATTCTTCAGTTAACACACACTGTACAATCTTAGTTGTATGAATCATTTAGTTTTTTGTTTCGTATCTTGAGGATTTAGCGTTGTCATGTAAATATATGCTGTTCAAGAAAACGAAGTATTTTTTAATATTTGATTAAAACACAATTGCAAGGCGCGATGATGTTATCACATATTGGCACAATGTATTGGTGATTACTCAAATGTTAGAACTTGTACTCAGTGTCAGTGGTATCGGTGCATCCCTATTTTTTAGTCATTTTTACAGGTTTGTATGAACGTGGTTTTCTCTGACAATCTTTCAAAACCGCACATTTTTTACTAGATGGGTATGGCGTAAAGCACCCAAAAAACAAACAACATTCAGAAATCTGATGTCAGTGAGGACAGGGTCTGAACTCATTGGGGGATGTGGACAGTGAATGGTAAAGGGTCAGCTAGCCCACAGAGAAAAGGGGTGGGGGAATCTATTCCAGTAGGGAGAGAAAGGTCACAGTGTAAGCTGATAAAGGCGGGAGGCAGAGCTCTAGGCCAGCTAGTCAGCTGATGCCTGCAGCTGTGTTTGGAACATCAATATGAGCCTTGTTCAGCCTCTACCCTGCCCCCCTCCCTCCGTCCGTCCCTCCTAAACCCCTCCACACTCGGCATCCCCTCTCGCGGCTCGTCCCCCCTCTCCTCTCACTTTATTTCCTTTTTATCCAGCACTGATTTATGAAAGTAGGGCATGTGCCCATAACTGCTGCATCAAGGAACATGGCTGAGCCTCCAGAGGCACTAAAGCTCTGTTTACATCAGCCCAGACAACTGCAGCGCATTGCACAATGGCCACAGGCAAGCTGAGTTATATAAAGCTTGAGCTCTATTGTTTTTGTTTTTCTGCTTTCGCCACCTCTAATTCCTGCACAAATGCTGTGTTCTGATCTATGGCATGCAACTTTTACGTAACCTCTTCTTTCCTGAACACGCCAGCCGAGCTCCAGGTGTCAAATTTCTCATTTCCCAGGCCGCTGTTTCGTTTGGATCAAAGAGCAGGGTAAAGGTTGCAGGAAACTCAATAGACGGGTTCTTTTTTTTCATGTTATTTTCTGCTATGTCTCTCACTCACGCACTGGATGTCAGTGGGCTTTGTGTTGGTTTTTTATTGTGGAGGAGTACTGAAGCATGCGGATCATATAACAATGACTGCAAGCAAGCACTGTGACTTGAACCTAGGAGCATGTTTGGGGGATGACAATTAGTCCCACACGGAGCAGCAACGCACGTCATGGCCTGTGTTTCCATGGCAACATATCAGCGCGCTCGGGTGGTAAGGGACAAAAATTTATGTTAATAATGAGCACCAAGGGAAGCGTTTGAGCCAATGGTCTAACACAATGCTGGGGTGACATAATCATGTGCTGACAATTAATGAGTCTTTGAAAATGTGCCCAGTAAAAACATACCGTCACTCTTTTGTTAATCTTTAATTATGTGACTCAGTGGGTGTAGCCTGTCCTTGAAAGAATCTGAAAAGCATGAACAGCTGCTAAAAATACAGGCCGACCCGACTTAATGGATATGAGCCACATTTCTAACATAAACAAACGTGGAAAAACCTCGGAAATGTTCACACCAACCTTCCCCGTTCATGTACTAAAACAGTGCTGACTCAACGCAGCACCACTGAGTGCAGCTGCATTCCGGAGTCTCCTGGACTACAAGGACGCCCTCTCATTTTGAGCCAGGGGGCTTCAACACCGGAGTGTTCTCGATATTTCTCTGCCTGCTCATGAATCACGGCAAACACGGTGCTTTTGCTGTGGTCCTGCGGGAGGCGCGGTCAGTGCGGCCATACACAACACACTGCAATTATGACTCGGAATTCCAGGGAAAGATTTAGGCGACAATCGTATGTATTTCTCAATTCCTGGCCAATTATGTTGACTGCATTAGGGGCAGGTGGTTGCTGTTTGAAAACAAATGCATCTCCAGCAAAAAGATAACATACACAATACATGCTCTCGCATGAGGTTTATAATTTGGGCATGTGGGAGTATTTTTTTACACTGCATTATAGCCATCAGCGGGATGGTATATATGGATGATATATATATATATATATATATGTAAAATGAACTAAACTATCATAATTGCTGGATTAATTTCCTTACTGTCTGTCTTTTTTGGTTGTGACTGGCATATGCGCAATTCTTCAATGGCCCTTGGAGCAGTTATGATTTACCACTATGGATTCTGCCAAGCAACTGGTGCTCCCACGTACGACCTGGAACAAGCAAATCTACTTCTCCCCCTCAGCTAAATAGTCAGTTGTGAAGTAAGATAATCAATCACAAAAAGATTTAACGATTCATAACAGTGTCATTGGTGAATCACAACAGACTGTGAAAGAATATCACAGTCTGTTGTAAAGAATATCTTCTGGTATGTCGTTTTTTTTGTTTCATGCAAAAAGGCTGCTGCTCGCTAGCACTGATTCAATTCTTTTGGTATCTTTGGACTAAAGATGCTATGCAGTGGCCACCAGTGGTCTAAAATGAGCGCCATTTTGAGTAAAGAGCAATATAACGCATTACTGTATTCAGGAAGACATCAGATTACAGTTACCAATAATAGTAAGCATTGAGTCATTGTTGATTCGTAACAAGCAAACATTTGTGGCTGATGACTCAAAGCAGCAGCAGCTCATCTGTCCAATAGCATGTTACCAAAGAGGCAGACTGCTTCCTTTCTAACGTATTGAGGAAAATGACTGGGAGATCATTGTTTATCATACAATCAACAATGAAGATGCAGTAAATATAAAAGTGCAAAGAAATGCACAACTTCTCTGTTGATTGTTGTTCATTTTTTAGTTACACATTAAGAATAGCGTTTTACAGGTGTGTTAAGCACGCAATGCATTGTGGGTTAATTATTCATCCAGAAGTGCGGGGTCAGAAATCGTCATGGAGGTAAGGACTGACTCACTGAAGGACTTAGAATACTTAGCTTAAATAATATTTACAATGAAAAGTAAGAGCTTTCAACATCCTCTGGAGTCTGCACTGCGTTTGGTTTGACGCGCTGCACCGCTCACATAAGTAGTAAGTGCTTCTCCCCCCGTCAATCACCCACAGCTCTGCTAGTTAAATAGCTGCGTAAACTTGTCACCGGGAACAAAAATGTTTTCTCACTCTTCGCATCAAGATTATGATGGAACTCAGGAAAAGCTACCAACAACTCCACAATACAAAAAAAACGAGTACTATTGGCCGCAATCACGCTTTTAAAACAACATTCGGTACAGTCCTCTCGGTTTCCCCCAAGCCCAACATCTAACCACCACGCTCTCACTTTTACCTACACACACACAGACACACACGCTTGCCTTCATGGACCCCCACACAATCGGAAACCACATAACTCAAACAATATGGAGGGTTGCTCGTCTGTCTATCCATCTATTAGTTAAGAGTCTTTAGAGGTGTACTTGTTTAGATGTTTTGGTACTTAGTGCAGACGTGACATGCCAAATACAGTAAGTTGCTCATTTAATGAGGCTTCAACTACACTAATATTGAATTTACTGGTTCATGTTAATAGCATCGTTCTGTAACTTGTGTGGCATATATTACCAAGTAATGGGTACGGTCAAGCTTATGCTCTTTTTGTTCTGTGGATAAGTTCTATTCCGGCCACTTGACAGCTGCTGAAAGCAACTAAAAAAGTTATTTGTAATCTTGGTTACTTTTGAAATCAAGTAATCAGTAAAGTAACTAAGTGACTTTTTCAAGGTCACTGGCAACACTGGTGGCCACAGCATTTACTGTATATTCACTAGCAGTACGGCAGAGATAAGTGGGAGATGAAATACATTTTCAATACAAGGCAATAACTAAAACGCTACTACTTTATTATCCAATGTGCTATTTTCACCTCATACTCGCTCCTCTTGCGTTCGCCATCTTTGCACAAGTCGTCCTATCCTTGGCTCACCATATTCCCACTCACTTCCTTCCCAGTGCCCACGCTTCTCGCCTCCTCTCTTCATATCTCAGCTGTTACTTGGCAACATGGTCCCAGCTGGTCCAGAAGTAGCCACGTTTCCACGGCAACGACGTGGAAACCTTTTTTTTTTTTTTTTTTTTTTTAAAAAAAACAAGCACCATGCACATGAGTCAGGTGTGTGTGGAGATGTAAAAAGAACATCCAGAATGAGTGTCTGTTATATGATTATATAATATTATAATCCAATGCAGACAAACAAATCTAAAATGGGAACATTTGATTAGCTTTGGCTAATTTTGTCACTTGAGTGATGGATTTTACACACGAATTCCTCTTGGGATTGAACATCCATTCAGCTGGCTAAAGCTACCTTCCAATATATTTGCCATTCATCCATCGCATCCTGCATTGACAATTTCAATTCAAAGCACTCACAAGCTGATTGCAGTTCTGGGAAACAGACCTCTTGTCTCCATGCCCTGAGTAACACAGCATCTGTCGTCATAGCAACCATATCCATCATCTGCAGGGGATCAATTGATTCATTATTGAGTGAGGCGTAGCCCCCCTTCTCTGCTTCCAGTTCACGTCTACTTCATCTTCCAGCATGCATTATTGAAGTGGAAGCCTGCCCACGCACCAGGATGGAAAAGAAAAAGCCGTTAGGTCTCCCTTGTGGAAATATAATTCATATCATACATTTTCCCTGGAAAGCATTCGACATTATTGCCTTAGAATGCAGAAAAAAAGACATCCTTCCCAAAAACAAAAGTAGTAGTTAATTTCCTCTGTGTGCTGGGTATTGTAGAATGTCTGTGGTGTGCAGATGAGACAAATTAGTATAAGTGTAAGATGACACTGGTAGCCATGTTAAAAACAGCACTGTGTGGCACTAAACCATTTATTGCCGCAGGGGAAGACACAGTTTGGTGCAATGATATCTTCCTTTATTGTATGCAGCCCTTCACAGTACGGCTGCACACCTAAGTAGAGCCCGCAGGCGTCAGTGTATGTGCGGCGGCCCAGTTTGTAGGGAGAAGGGAAGAGGAAAAGACAAATGTATATTATTGGAAAATTTGTGCTAAATGGATGATGTCAGCTCTTTGCACTTGGACATTTTAATGTGCTCTCTGAGGGAATTACATCATTAGCCCTCCTTTCCGAGCCTGGCTCAATGTTGGGAAACCTCCTAATGGATGTCAAAAATGTTGTCCCAATGGAAAAATGGTGCGTGTCTGTGTGCATGGTGGTGGGCTTTCATTACGCTTTAGAGAGATGCCTTGCTCTTAGCATCATCAGCTGGACTAAAAGCCTCCATAGAGCATCTCTGGTTGCAACAGTAACTCAGTCTGCATTGAGGCAAAGCGGAATCTATTCCAGCTGACGACCCCACGTGACCCTACAGTATGTGTAATGACTTGTCTTAATTGTTTCATGCATTTATAATTACAGGGGCATATTGAATTGGCAGCAACATTTTCAATTTGACAAGCTGTCAGCCGCAAATTTTACTTTAGAAATGACATTTAATAACCGAGTCACTAATAATCAGAGTGTGGATGAAAATTTTAATTTGAAAGAATGCAGCCTTTATGAATGGAGCCTAAACAGTCAAGCGTCTTATGAATTACAACTTACAAAAGTTGGATAATATGGATTTTCAGCCAAACAAAACAGTGTTCAACTCATCATGTGTGTTTTGAACAAATGGGCTTTTAGTTTTTCTTGGGCTTTTTAATTATTGTTTTTATTGTAAGGCCACTGCAGAAGAAATTAATAATGTATACATTAGCGCAGATTTTTTTTTAATTGTTGTAAAATTAGAATACTAAGGAACGAAAAACAAGTGTGACAGTAACTTAGTGTGCCTTTTTGTGCCGCACGACATTCGTAATCTCAAAATGTTATTTCGGAACCCTCATAAACCGAGGACCTGCCTTGACTGCCTTTGTTTATGTCAGGGAATAAACACGATGTGGATATATTTATTTAAAAAAAGAAAAGAAAACAACGCTTTATGCAAATAAAAGCAGTGCTTTGAAAACAAGCATTGGGTTGCTCATATCTTAGGCGTGCAATCATCACAGATCCCATAAATAGACTGCAAGCAAAGAAGGAACAGATCAAAGCTCGTTGTAAAATAGGTCAAATGATGGCTATTCGTGTTCTCCAAAACCACTGCGGGAACACGTTACTGTCAATAGAAAAATATCAAAGAGTGGGGACAGAAATGTGATGAAATGAGGGCTGAAAACGTTTCAACTCCTGCACGCACACTGCCCATGTGTTCAGTCGCCTGATAGCCTGAGGCGGATTTTGGTGGCGAGTGAGAAGCGGGGATGAAGGATAGGAAAGAGCCGCTTAGGTTCACTGAACAATTGCAAGCCTGACCAACATTTCAATTGGATCGGGGGTCCGAATGAAATATTTCCATTGGGACACAAAGGGTCCGAAGAAGTGCTGTAGTCATAGCATGAGAATTAGATGTAGCACACGATGTCCCTCTATTCTCCACATCATCCTCTTGACAAGTTTCATTGGAGAGGCAAAGCCCGACTTGCCACTGTTATTATCTCACTGCCTGTGAAAGCCTGTAATCTCCATCCCCAGTTTTTGAGAAAAGCAGATTTAATGTGACAAATCCAAGGACCCAAATGACAAATCAGGAATTTTCTGTGGTAAGTACCACTCACTTAATAGTACAGCACAGTGGGAATGACACAGAGGAGGGGCGGGGCATATATTTCACTCCATTTCTGCACTGTTGCGACATGAATTAGTGTCACCCAGAATGACCCAAAGACTAATAGTCAAACTGATTTCATTTAACATTGAAGCAGCAGGTTGCAACTATGCTTAGGGCATATTACCCCTTATGCTTAAGTCAGAAAAGGCATGCTGTGCCTATTCTGTCGGCCACTTAATTCTATCATTTGCGCATCTTCTCACCATTTATGTACTCTGGCTGAAGTAACTCTTAAGCGGGGGAGTTTCCTCTCCTATCTGGCCAAGCGTGCATTCTGCCAGAGACTTAAGTGAGTTTCCCCAGCTGCACTCCAGAGGCTGTAGTAAGTCTATCGTCTTACGAATGTAAAACATCATATTGCACGTTTTGAGTCGCTCCTGTGCTCCGAGCCGCCGACGGCCGGTGACTGCCCGGCAGCAGACTCGTGCTGACAGTGCAAGGGACACCTGGCCCATATACGCTTACTGACTGCCCAACTGGGCCGTGAATGTGTCCCTGCCACATTACGCTGCTCAACGGTCGAATGTCGACATATTATAGATTAATTGGCAAACAAATTCAGCAGACTATTTTTCATGCACCTGCGAGGAGAATTGGCGCACCTTGACAAAGCGCAAGCCAGGCGCGTAAAAAGAAGATTTACGCACAAACAGGAGATTATGGCCCTTGATGTACAGAGACTGTCTTAACATTCCATAAAATAAGCAACCGGGGCCTATATGAAAATATAGAGTGGTATCATCATCCATCTACACATCACATTCTGGTGTTACATAAGCAACCAACGTGAAGCAGAATCCTGCATGCACAGCCCGTCCTATTAAGCACTGTGCATGAATGAATAACATTCAACGAGTTGGGCCGATAAGCCGCCCCCTCATTGCGCGCTGGCCTCACATTCAAATGCAGCTTTCGCGTGGGGAATTGATGAGGCAAACGACTCAAAGCTAAAGTCTTCCAAAGGCTGCGCTTTCACAAGATGCAAGGCGTCCAACCCACTTTGTACTTCCTCGGTGAACAAGTGGGTTGCAGCTCGCCAGGCAGCACAGGAAGACAATACATATCCAGAAGTTCCTCCAAGGTTACATCTCGTGCAAAAGAGAATAAAAGTGTTTTTTTTCACCACTTGATTTCCCCCCCCCCCTCAAATTATTAAAGCAGTGGGAGTCGGGAATGCTTCACTCATGTTCCAAGGTTACGGTACCCTTCATCGCTCCCATAAAAACAAAGCTGGTGTGGGAGAAAGAGAGACGAGCCGAGGGAGAGTGACACACAGAGATAAGGAGATGATGGTATAATAGCGCAAGTTTCATCACAGTCAAACGCAGGCGGAGGAGAGGAGTGACATCCGGCCTCAAAAAGAAATTATTTCAAAGAGCATTTCATCCCAGATTATTGCATGGAGACATGTTCGGCAAATAGAAGAGTGGCTTCTACTTTTTTAAAGAGTGGCCCTGCTGATAGAAGGCTGACGAATTGAAAGCTTGGTTAGATCAAAGCATCACCACATTACTATTGGGGGCCATTTACAGATATCACTTTTTACTGAGTAGGGATTAAAAACTGGTCTGTGGCCATTTGTTCACACTAGAACAACATTTCGGAGAAAAAAAAGGGTCTAAAAAGCAAAAATTGCGCAAGGGGTAAAACTCTTGAATCTGGCAGTAAGCTATACAAATTCACATTTTTGAGTACTGGGGTTGAACCGATTAGTTGACTAGTCGACTTTACAACTCTGCATCGACATTTACAACTTGAAGTTGACACACTGCTAATCTTGTCTTTTAATTAGCCAATTCAGAGAGGACTTTGGCTGCCATCGCTGGACTTCGTACTAGAGAGTATGAAAATAAATTGATTGTGGATGAGAATAGTGGTTAGTGTCATTAACTTTGGCTATTTTGATGATCGCTAGTTTTAAAATATTCATACCAGCGGTACCCCCGGAGCTGGTGGTGGGGAACGAGGGCAGCAGCGCAAAGTGAAGCTTCATCTTTGTGGGCAAAATGTTATGTCCAAAATAATGCGCAGACAAAAACTGTGTGGTAATGGGAACTTTATACATATCATGGCATGCACCAAACCAACATCACGAACACTTGTTTGGCATATGCCAGTACTGTTACAAGCATGTGGAAATATTTGACCCAAAATCAGACCAGGAGCTGGTAAAATATTCAAGTCCATCCTCAAATACAATAAAACCACAAGTCACATACATATAGGCCCTACAGAGAAAGGCTTACTTTTTTGGGAACCTGGCTACAGTGTCCCGTCTTACAACATCCTAAGCTATGGAACACAGGATGAGACCGGACTGCTTGTTGACAAGAAAGACATGCGCAGGCCTCCTACCAACTACATTCAGCGTAATGGTGAGTTGTGTTTTTAAGAAATTTCTTCATTTGTTTGTGTGCCCGCCCTTCAAAATATGTCTTTACATGAAACTGGTCCATGGTGCAAAAAAGGTTGGCGACCGCTGTCCTGTGCTGAAAAATAATCAATGGTTGAATCGGCTTTGACTCGACTTACATCATATTCTAGTCTACTGCAAGAAAATCTCGTCGTTCAACCTCTGGTGAGTATTTCGGACCACGGCGCTATCGTTTGCGTTCGTGTCACTTATGGGAAGTCTTAGAAATCTTCTTATCCAGAAACATTCACTACATTGCTCTTGCGACTAGCTGACAAGACGTATTACTTACGTTTGTCTAATTCTATACCCACTCATCATGTAAACATACTCTTCGTCTTTCATTAAGAATGGCAGGAAGCAGCAGTACACTTTTTGTTTTGGTAAAACACAGAGGAACGGAAGTGGAGGATTGCAGCATTCTTGCTGAGGCCCCACATTCCCCAGAGGAACACAGCCAGGTTGTTGTAGCGCCCCCTCCCTCCTTCCTCACCCGCACCCCCAGCTCGCCTGCTTCCTGTGCGTGGCTGCTTGCCTTCCCATGCATGTCCTGAGTGTGGTCAAGACCCCACACCTCCTCCTGCTCCTCCACCACCCTGCTGCTCCAAATACATTATTTACTCTCTCATGCCCTCCCTTGTCCTCAAAAGAATCAGGACAGTGAGAAATAACACCACTGTATAACCCCTCCTCCTCTCCCAATGCACACAATAAACACTCGACCCCTCCTCCACCAACAGCACCACCCCACCTGCTCGCTCTTTCCTTACTGCGTACGATGAAAATACAGTGCAGGGCTATGCCGCCACAATGGGGAACTCTGTGAGGCCCGGCCCTCCCATTAATCCCCTCTGACATGCCTCCCGAGGGCAGGGATTTGCTACAAGTCAATGCAGGAGCGACAGTATGCAAAACAAGCCTGTCTGACTCTCATGCTATTCAAAGCTCTGCTGTGCAAGAGGAGGGCAGATCACAGGCAGAGGAAGGGAAAAAAAACAGTTAACCCTTGCTTCACCCTGCTGCTCTGAATACTTTGTATTTTCCACTGTAGATTGCACAGATAATGTTGATGATGGATGACAGGAAGGGAAATGTCGATTTTCTCCTCTTTATTTCCACGGTGGGCGACTGGTTAGAGCGTCCGCCTCACAGTTCTGAGGAACCGGGTTCAATCCCCGGTCCCGCCTGTGTGGAGTTTGCATGTTCTCCCCGTGCCTGTGTGGGTTTTCTCCGGGCACTCCGGTTTCCTCCCACGTCCCAAAAACATGCATGAATTGGAGACTCTAAATTGCCCGTAGGTGTGAATGTCAGTGCGAATGGTTTTGCTTGTATGTGCCCTGCGATTGGCTGGCAACCAGTTCAGGGTGTACCCCGCCTCCTGCCCGATGACAGCTGGGATAGGCTGCAGCACGCCCGCGACCCTAGTGAGGAGAAGCGGCTCAGAAAATGGATGGATGGATGGATATTTCCAATGCATTACAAATTTGGCAGCCTCCGAGAGGAGCTTGCCACCAGACCAAAATGCTGCCCAATGTACACAGGGATTCACAAGTCATGTGATGCACTTACACCTCTCAGGAAAAGCAGCACTATTGAATTTCAGTCATATCGGGCATCTGGTGATGAGGAGAAAGGCGGAGGTTGGGCAGGATGACATTAGGAGGTGGTTTGGTGCACGCGGCCCCCACCATGCAGCTCGGCAGGAAATGTAAACAAGAGGGCTAGAATGGATGCTGGGCCATAACCACAAATGGAAGGGCTACAGAATATTAGCCTGTTTCACACAGAGGACCCACGAAATGGGTACATTCGAGACCTAACAGAAGATCTAGAATGGATCCGGCTTTTAAAAAGAAACCCAAGAGAGTGTATGTGCAACCAACTTCCACAGTTGGCAAGACAGGTCAAAGCACATCCGTCCGCCTCGAATAAATGGCGAAGCCCTATAGCAGGAGACAGGGACAAAGCACCAGCAGGAACTTTAAATGTCTACAGTACCGTTTGTTTTACACAAGATGTCTACAAGAGCTATCAAAGATGACATCATCTGATGTTTAGGCTTTGTTCATGTTTGCATATTTGTATAAATAAATGATAGACACGTATTTAACTTTTATCCGAAAACACAACCATAAAGAAAACAATTATAGCAAATTTGGGTTCAAACTATCATCATATAAACCCGTTGTTATGGTAGTTATCAGGGCATACACAGGAAGTCCACTAACCCGTTTTCTGGGTTCGGTCACGTGACTTTGCGCATTAGATATTGCCTTCATTGTGTGCGCTTACGCAGCATCCTGTAATCAGATAATTAAATGCGTGATGACATTAGTGCCAGAGTATAGGGTGACAAAATACTCGGCCGTCAGGAACAATTGCTTTCAACCAAACAGGTCGAGAGAAGTGAGTGTTGAGTCTTAAACTTCACACCCCGATTCCAGATAGTCATCCTCTTCCACACAGAGATCACAAGGTTCTGGCTCGTTGGGTTCTGGGTGCAAAACAAGTAAATGAATGTTACTGTTATGTCTCCAATGCAATCATTTTGCAGCCTCTGTGTAAAAGAGGCTTCAGATTTTACCTCCGAAATCAGAAAATGAATGGGTAAACGTCATACCCCATGCCACCTCAGTGCTGTTTAAATCGAAGGAAATTTAGTTTTTCACAGGCAGTTTGAAAGGGGCTCCTGTTGAGCACAAGGAAAGCATAAAAATGGGAAAACCACACGACAGAAAGGCTTTGGTGGAAGAGAAATCCGCCAGGATTTGTAGCCTGCTTTGGAGTCACGTGATTGGCTCCACTCCCTCTGATTTTCCACCCATCCTCAGCCCCTCCGAGATGGAAAATGGGTCATCTGCGTGGAAGTTAATACTCTCCGCACGTACAGTGTCGCTTTATTTTTAGGACATCTTCGCCCTCACTTGGTGAATGACACAGAGGTGTTGGGCCCAACTGGTGTTTATTATTATAGCTGCTGGCCCGCTTCTAATGTTTCCCTCCGTGACTGTGAATATTTGACGAGACCCACACGCATGACATCAGCTACAGACAGAGTGACTCTGGGCATCGGGTGTTAAAACGCTCAACGGCACATACGCGGGAGGGCCTCAAAGATCAACACCATCTTACCAAAAGCTCCTCAGACTACTGCTGAAGCTGCCATGGCAACCACATACTAGCGAGCTATTTCTGGCCGCTTAACTCCCAAACACAGCTGCTTCTGCACTACCAGTCATCCCCACCTGTCAGATATCCAATCTGAGCCCTGCGAGCCATTCGTTGCACAAGATCACGACCTGACATTCGCAGGGCCAAACAGCAGAGCAACGGTAATTACTGCTGACCATCATTTGGTGACAGGTTCTCCAGTCATGTCTTGCACAACTCAAATATACCTTGTAATAGTCCCATGGGCACATATAAACAGTAATGGATTGGTGGTTTAAAATAAGGCCCTATAATCTGCAATGCAGGGATTTTAACATAGCATAACATTGACAGTATACTACTTCGGTTTGAGAGTTATTGCGAGCACTTAAGTAAAAGTATCACAAATACACATGCAGCAGACGTTTTCTCAAGCTGTCAAACTGAGCTGCTGTGATCTCACCCCTCATTCACGCCTCCGAGAAAGAAGTAGGACGTGTGGTGAGAGGGGGGCAGCTCGGAGCAACAGTGCCCCCTACTGCACACAACGGGCGCTCCTCGTTTCTCTTCCATTTCAACATGAAGCGCTGACTCATAATCCATTGTTCCACACACGACGCCTTGAATGCAACCTAGTCATTACAAACGGCACCTTATTTTGATGGCACAAAACCATGACAAGCTCATGCCTCGAGCGTGAACACAGCCTCGCAGATCGCGAATTTAAGTAGTCATCGCAGCATAGTATTTTAAATATTTGATTACATCATGCAACACAATTTTTTTTTTTTTTTTTTATTGTGCTTGCCCTCCTGTTCATTTGGGCTAGTTTTCATATGGGTGTTACGTTCAAGAAGCACAACGCGTCAGTCTTGACAAGGTGTTTTTCACAATGTATATCCCTACAATTACACTATATTGCAACAAAGTAATTTTCTGCAAATGACCAATAAAGTACACATTATAGATATTACAACTTTTTAAACAGAAGGGGGATACACAACCATTTCCTCATGTTTGTTACGAAGAATATAAAGTCACCCTGAAGGACTTGGAAATTCAATATTATGCAGTATAAAATGCAAGATGTTCTTTATCGTTCCTATATTTTGAAGTTATGGCAATACATGTAGTATAAAATTGGGTTCCTGGGAGGAACCAAATTAAGTGCAATCTTGAGCTGAAAGTATGGGAAACACTACATGACACGGAACTAAAATAATATTTGTTTTTGTAAAATTGTAATTTCTTGTGATGGTGAATTTGGAATTTTCATTAGCTGCATGCAATCATCAAAATAAAACAATCCTGAATCTATAGAGCATGAGTTTTGCATTTTGAATTGACCTACTGAAATAACTTCCCACAGTATTTTAATTTAATGATGCACTTGTGTTCCAATTTTCAGTGGAAAGTGACATGCTGCCAAACTTTTTTTTTTTTCTTTTTCATTCACAGTGGAAGGCTTATTTCTTATTTTACTTTATGTTGATGGCAGGTAGGCAGTAGGTGCCAGCCAGGCGTCCTTCAGTTTTATCCAGCCAACAGTCTACAGAATAAGTGGCCAAATTTTACAAAGGAAGTAAACTGTGTAGAGTAAAGTGTTCCAGACAGATTGCCAGCAGATTCCGTTCTAATTGGAACGCTACACTCCAGTCACCTCTGCAGCGCACGTGCTTGCATGCAGATGACTGCGCAGGACATTATGTATGCATGAGCTCATGGAAAGTGGAACATCCTGCATTGACTTTTCACTCTCCTCGGTGTATTTTCAGTGTAGAAAACAGGTTTACCCTTCGCTCCCGTTTCCTGGCAACGTCAAGACAGAGCTAAGAGGAAAAACAGCTGCAGACGAGGAAAATAATTACCACTCTATTCGGAGACACTCAGCGGACATGCTCTCTTTCCACTGAAAACACAACGACCCTGTTCACCCAGCTAAATTAAACGCACTGTATCTAGACAAGTGGGTCCAATTAGATGACCAACATTAGCTTCTCCCTCCTCCAGCATTCTGTCGAAATCCCCAGGAACATTTCCGCTCCTGAAGCAAAATGGCTCTCCTGTTACAAAGAGAAAGAGCAGCAGCTTTACTGTGCGTTGCTACTGCCATCTATAGGTAGAAAAACAATAGCCATCCATTTTCTATACCACTTATCCTTATTACAGTCACCGGTGAACCTTTGAGTCTACCCCAACTGACTACAGCCCAACATCCTGGACTTGTCACCAGTCAATCACATGGCACATTTAAAAATAAATACATTAATTAATTAATTAATTAATTAATTAAATGACTAACACTCACATTCCCATCTATGGACAATTTAAAATATTCAATTATCCCAAGAAGCATGTTTTGGAATATGGAAGGGCGCCTGAGTACCAGGAGAAATGTATGAGGTACGACAAAAAGAATAAACATTATCTTGTAAATTAAATATTGCAAAATCTACAGAAAATTACACGTTATACCCTTCAACAAAGGTATCCCCTCCAGAGTTGATGCACTTCTACAAATCACTTCTGCCACCAACAGAAGCACCTGGTGAAGTCCTTGAGGCCCCCCCGCCACTGTTACTTAGGCACAGTTTTGCCACTGTGCCTAAGTCACAGTGGCAAAACACAAAATGAGTTCCTCTGGCAGTAGTCTTGTGCCAGGAAATAGCAAGAAGTCATACAGTGGCAAGATCTGAGGAATAAATCGAGTGGTTGAAAGCTGCAATCCAAGAACTGCCAGGCGTGTTGTCCTCCACAGAGCTTGCTGAACAGGGTCTTGGAGGCGATTGACATTACAGTAGAAGACCTCAATTACTGTCTGACCTTAAGGCACAAACTCCTGATGGATCACTCACTCCCTTCTGGTCAACAAATGCTATCAGCATGACCTTGATCTTTGGTTTGGGCACACAATTGTACCCCCTCTTCTCCAGCAAGTTTTGAAAAAAAGACACAGAAGACTCCTTTTTGTCATCCTACAAGCTTGAGCACCATCTTGACGACCACCTTCCGCTCACCCAACACCAGCACCAAGATGGTCCTCCCCGTTCAGGTTGGGCACCTTCGCACAGTCAATCTTAAGTCACTACACACCACCTAGTTCACTCGCTCGATGTTCTCATTTGTCTTCCAACACTTCATCCTTCATCTCATCTTTTCCACAGGTCTCATGAACAAGTCACGTCTCCCCCACCAACTTTAACCATGGATTGAACTTGATTCTTTGCATCACGTTTGTAACACCTCCAGTTGCATCTCAGTGGGCTACACGAAAGCCTGAAAAAGAAGTGCAGAATGAAAGCCTGAAAAAGAAGTGCAGAATGAAAGTGTGACAGCTGTGTGCTAAACAAAAAAAAAAGAAAAAATATATTTTTTAAAATGAGATTAATGTAAGAACAGCACTTTTTCCAGCAACAACAGAGGATATCACATGTACTGTACACAGTATGGCATCCGTGATACGGGTTGAGATTTGACATGGAGTCCTACCTACCACACAGTGTGGAACTTACCAGCGTCTGCCCTTCTTTGGGGTCTTCTCTTCAATATGCCACACTGAAATGCAAATGGTAAATGTCATCCACAGACTGTAGAGAAGCAAGGCATCACAATCCTTATTCACCACCACAATCAGCAAACCAAGCCAATAAGATGCATTGCATACAATTTTGTCTTAGAGGTGAAATAACCAAGAGCATCAGACAAGTGGCTCTCAGTTTTGGATGTTCTAAGTTTGCTCTTGCACCTTTTCTTGTCCCAGAGGCCACAGATGGCAACTGGGGGGTTTATTAAAGATGCCAGGAGGAAAAAAAAAAAAATGACAAGGTTGCAACGTTTAAGAGCCTCTCACCCGGTCTGTCCTGGGATGGTAGGTGGGGAACATGGCAGTGGATGTCTGCTTGAACCTAAGAAAATGTTGCTGAGGTTGACCACAAGGACACGACAGTGTACAGGTGAGAAACACTTGTATAAGAGACAGCTATGCAATTCAACAGATGTTAGATTGAGTGAACTGTTACATGTCACAAAATTATGGACTTTGAGGCTGTACTGTATGTTTGATTGTCAGAGGTATTAATTTTTCACAGTTGCAGCAAATGAGTATGATGTAATACAGCACACACCAGTATATTTATAAAAAAAATAATAAAAAAAAACAAAAAAAAACAGACAGTACAGACAAAGATTGGGTTAGGTTAAGATTGACACATTGATGAACAAACTACAGTACATCTAAATGTTACCTTCATGCTGCACCATTGTCAAACAAACTGATTAAGCCAACAACTTTTTACCATTTGAAAGCAAAATTACAGAAAACTGATTTAAAGTGTATATTTGGATGCTGATCCTAATGGTTGTTATATGGCCCCAGCAGAGGTCTGCATGCCACTGACTAGTCTCATATACAGTGTCATTGAAAACATTGCGGTAAATATTGAGGTTAAGTGAACTATTCAATTGGAAACAAATAAACAATCACAATTGTGTCTTAGAGGTGAAATAACCAAGAGCGTCAGACAAGTGGCTCTCAGTTTTGGATGTTCTAAGATTACTCTTGCACCTTTTCTTGTCCCAGAGGCCACAGATGGCAACTGGGGGGTTTATTAAAGATGCCAGCAGAAATTTAAAAAGCATAATATTGAAACATTTAAGATACACTCACCTGGTCCATCCTAGGATGGTAGGTGGGAAATGTCCTGGAGGTGGATGTCTGCTTGAACCTGAGAAAATGTTGCTGAGGTTGACCCAGACACAGCGTCTGTGTTCAGGTCATCTTAAACTGTTGAAACGCATACATTCCCTTCAAGACAATATAAAATGACCCATTTGGGTCAACACATTAGGTACACCAGACTGCATTGTGTATGTTTGATTGCCAGAGAGGTATTGCAACTCTGGTAATTGTATCGTACAAGTATAATTTAAATGCAGTTTCAAGCCACTAAAAAGAATGCCACTTGAAACGCTACAAACACAAGATATTTGTAGATGTAGAATATTACCAGCTGTTGAATTATTATTATTATTTTAAAATTAAACCACGTGTGTACCTAAGAGAGCGTCTTCCTTGCAAATAAACGACCGAAAACGAACCAAGTCGCGATGTGCCTGCTGACGCTACCCTTCAGATCAAGGCAATTGAACAAAATGTAAGATAATACATGATAATACATTGCGACTGTTAACATAATTATTCAAATCTTTAGTATTACGTGCTAGTGAGCCACGTGTAAAGTAACGTGCTCCAGGTGGTTTCAACCTCCACTTGTAACGTGGGCTTTACTTCAATTTTTATTTGATTTGATAAAAGTTTAACACAACAGGTAAAGTAAGAGCGCCGTCTCACCGTTCTACACACCGCAAAAGAAGTCCATTTTGGACGCAGACTTGTCTGACTCAAACCAATTCAGCAACACAGCGCTCACTCAGCAAAACTAGCTAGCAAGTTAAAGCGACGTTAAACGAAACACTTTCCTTTCAAAGTCACTGATTGGCTGGTGCCAGAGTGCGGGTCCGTAAATCGCATTTCATTGGGTTATATTAACATTGACACGTTCATAACCAACCAAGTTCCAGTATACCAACGTTCGCCAAGAAAAGGAATATCTGGACACTAATTGAACTCACCACGCTGTTCCGCATTGGTTAAATTGACGTCACATGGTTAACGGACGCCATGTTGTCTCTAATCCCGGCATTGCCTCGTATTAGATTCAGACAGTTTTTTGCCTTTTTAAAGTGGATTTCGGGCGATTTTTTTTCTTTTGGGTTGGTTGTGTGGCTGTGGACTGTATCACTCATCCCGGAAAAGCCATGCGTATGCAGCCATCTCGTGTGGCTGAGCGCTACTTGTCCCTTGAAGAAGCTTATTATTTGGCAAATCCTATATGAATCAAATAAACACATCGAGCATCATTAATTGAAAGAGATGAATAACGAATTTTATGTGAAAAGTTCAATATTTTCTTAATAGGGGGTGCTCGCACACAAACACCCCGCCCCCTTCTGACAGCCTTGATTTAAAAAAAAAACATCTTAGTAATAGTAATATATATATAGTGAAGTTTCGGTGGAAAATATCCCTTACAAAGTAAATTTTAGTCATTTGCGTTGCATATGTCGAGCTGGGTAACAATATGGCACCCTCCCCTGTCACTGTCCAGACTTTTTCTACGGCTATGACGTTACATTCACGCCCAACCGTTGTCGAACATGACACATCTTTTTTGTGTCTGAGAAAATTTACAGAAGACTGTTGTTATTGAAGTTGTAAAATTTAGTGTTGATGCAAAGAGTTACTATTCGGCCCTTCCATGCCGTTCACTAATTTAAACAAACAAAAAGGTATCAATTATACCAACAGTTAACCTGGATACTTCACAAACTATGGCATTTATTTCAAACAGAGGGTTTTGCTTTGCATTTTTACAATAAATTACATAATGACCGTCATTGAATGAGCCTAATAAATACTATTTCAACAAGCTCCTTTATCGTAGTCTATGACCCGAACCATTTTCCATGCAGTTTGGAAAATAGGTAAGCCTCATTCAAAACCAGCATTCTTCTCTTACAAGCACAAACTAATGAAAGCAAAATTGAATACAAAGTACGTGAAAAAAAATAAAATAGGAAAACAATATACGAAGAAACAATTCAAATGAACAACAGTCAGAAGAAAATAGACAAACTACAAAAAAATCTCATCACGAGAAAACGTACAGTGCCTTGAAAAAGTATTCATACCCCTTGATCTTTGTTTACATTTTGCCACCTTACAGCCACAAAGGTAAATATTTTCGTGGTGTGGTGTGTTTCGTATCACATAATTGTAACGTGAAAGAGAAATCATGCAATCGTTTTCAAAATTTTAAGCAAATACAAATGTGAAAAATGTGGTGTGCATTTTATTCAGCCCCCCCTGCGTCAATACTTTGTAGAGCCACCTTTCACTGCAATTGCAGCTGCAAGTCTGTTGGGGTATGTCTCTGCCAGCTTTGCACATCTAGTCACTGAAATTTGTGCCCATTCTTCTTTGCAAATTAGCTCCAACTCAGCCAGATTGGATGGAGACATTTCCAAGTCTTGCCACAGACGCTCAATGGGATTTAGGCCTGGACCATTTTAACACATGAATATTCCTTGATCTAACCCATTCCATTGTAGCTCTGGCTTTAGGTTTAGGGCCATTGTCTTGCGAGAAGACGAATCCCCTTCTCAGTCAGTCTTTTTCAGCCTCCAACAGGTTTTCTTCCAGTATTGTCCTGTATTTAGCGTCATCCATCTTCCCATAAACTCTGACTAGCTTCCCTGTCCGTGCTAAAGAAAATCATACCCACAGCATGATTTTGCCACCACCTGTCACAGTCGGGATGGTGTGTTCAGGGTGATGAGCAGTGTCAGTTTTTTCTGTCACAAATAGCGCTTTGCATTTAGGCCAAAAAATTCCACGTTGGTCTCATTTGACAAGAGCACATTCTTCCACGTTTGCAGTGTCCCTTACATGGCTTGCAGCAAACTGCAAACGGGACTTTTTATGCCTTTTCTTTCAACAATGGCTTCCTTCTTGCCGCTCTTCCATAAAAGCCACATTTGTAGCACGCGCAGCTTCTCGTTGTCCTGTGGACACATTCTTCCAGCTGAGTAGTGGATTTCAGCAGCTCCTCTGGAGTGACCATTGACCTGTGACCAGTGCTCTCCTCGCTCAGGCTGTCAGTTTAGGTGGATGGTCATGTCTTTATAGGTTTACAGTTATGCCATACATACTTTTTCCATTTTTGGATGATGGATTAAACAATGCTCTCTGACATGTTCTTTTTTTTTTTTTTTTTTTTTTTAATAACATAACCCTGATTTAAACTTCTCCACAACTTCATCTCTGACCTGTCTGGTCAGTTCCTTGGTCTTCATGATGCTGTTGTTCACTAGTGTTCTCTAACAAACCGCTGAGGCCTTCAAAGTGTATTTATACTGAGAGTAAATTACACACAGGTGGACTCTTATTTACTACTTTGGGGATTTCTAAAGAGAATTGATTGCACTGGATTGCATTTAGGGGGTTTTAGTACAGGGTGCTGAATACAAATATACACCACAATGTTCAGATTGATTTTCGCAAAGAAATTTTGAAAACCGTTTATAATTTTCGTTCCACTTCCCAATTATGTGCTACTTTGTGTTAGTCTATCACATAAAATCTCAACAA
Source organism: Phycodurus eques (assembly GCF_024500275.1). Classification (NCBI taxonomy): domain Eukaryota; kingdom Metazoa; phylum Chordata; class Actinopteri; order Syngnathiformes; family Syngnathidae; genus Phycodurus; species Phycodurus eques. Next base: position 17,916,541 of record NC_084535.1, read on the forward strand.
AATACATGCAGGTTTGTGATTGAAAGGTCACAAAATGTGAAAATGTTCAAGGGGTATGAACTTTTTCAAGGCAGTGTGTGGGGACAATGGATGAGAACAAACATGCTGTGACTGTCAATATTTACACAAACAACAGTTAAAACCATAAAACTGTCTGTACAGAAAAGTACATTATTAACAGTGCAAGATATTAAATAGCTTGACTCAAAACACCTCCCAATATACAAATCTATAACAAAAGCAAACTATTACATACAGGTGCTAAACAAAATGTAACTTCAGGTTATCATTGAGTAAGGATCTATACAAAGGAAACACTGGAGAAAATGTATCCATATACATCACTGTATAATATAAATGCACATTTACAATATCTTTACCTTTATTCTGGTCATAGTACATGAAAAAATGTTTTTGGTAAGGGTGAGTATGAGAAGGAGTGTGACAGTGGATATGATATATGAATGATAGTAAAGGGGACGCTATGAAAACTTAATAAAAACAAAGCACATTGAAATTAATTAACTTCACGCTGTTCGGAACACTACACGTGGGATTCAGCTTCATTTAGGCTGTGAATACCTCTTATGGCTGTTTTCAAGTCAATGATCCAGTTGGAGACATGCATCAAGTCTTCAGTCAAAGACAAAAAGACTGACAACTCGTTAAAAATGGAGACAAAAAGGAAAAAAGGCAGATGAAGTGAAGTAATGTGACCATTGCGTTCATCATCATTGCACGGTTTATACCCAAGCTGGATAAGTATTCAGTAGTAGATTACAGGTGATCCAGTATAGTTCTACATTTAAATATTACCATATTCTGATAAAAGCCATCACTATCCATCATTCACTGTCCTTACATACACAGAGCTTCACTCACTCACACCGCATTCTTAAGTCTTTCGTAAGGGATATAATTTCAGGCAACCCTCTGATTTGAGAGGAGGAGCAGAAAAAGTTCTGTCCTTCCTCCAAGTGCCACATGGAAAAGAACTAAAAGGCACTACAGTAACATACCATAATCCATCCACTGTGACTACCAGTGACCTTCCAAGACTCAATGCAAACATGTGCATGCCTATGGAAGATATGAACATTTTCAATTAAGTTTTAGCCACAAGAAGGCCTTTTTTATGATGGTGATGAACAGGGAACATGCTTAAGTTAAACATTTAGTTTGCCCTTACTGCCAATGTGGCAATGTTCATCTGAATTCCTCAATTAAACAGTGAGCTCAGGCAGCGAGCGCCATGTTGAGCTACGAGGACAGAGCACAGGAGGGAGTCGAATGGAAAACACCCCTTACCAATGCATTTCTTATCAAATGGAAACAGTTATTGCTTGCAAAAATGTTTTCTTATAAATGTTCAATTAGAATTAAGCAGAGCACAAAAAACAATTGTGGATCTTTGTAGACAAATTCCACCTCCCTACGCAATCATCATAAAAGTGCACTTAAGTGCCATTAGCTTGCCAAGAAAACAGTTGTCATTACAAAATAGTGCTTGTTTCTTGTTTTGTTTTTTGTGTGTGTCTGATCTGGTGTTGTGCCCCAGTCGTTACAGTCTGTGGCTTGACTTGTCCATCCTGTGGAAAGGATATGGGGGCAGTGGCCCCAGGGTGCTGGTTAAGTGCTTATTGTGGCGGCTCCTAGCTGCTACATCCTGTCACCTGCACTCCACCGATACCCCAGAGTTCTGTGAGGAGGAGGAGGAGGAGGATGAAGACACTGGTTGGTCAGCCAGCGTCAACATGACTGCTGCTGTCAGTGAGCTTGAGGACGGTGAAGAGGAGGATGATGAAGAGGATGCGGCCACAGTGCCTGCAGACCAGAAAGAGGGTTTGGTTAAGGGATACATATGTAAAACCGACTTTCAAATAGCTGTTACACAACTGGGTAGGGATCTCCGGATTGCCTCCTTGCCCACCCATCAAGTGTGAAATTAAACAACCATATAAATAGTTTGTTATCTGCCCATTTGTGAAGATATTTCCATGGGCAAGCTGTTCTGGACTGCTGCCCCATTGTTGGGTAACAATTGAGCCTAGCACTATTCGCAGGATTCACCGCTGAAGATGGTCTGCCGTTCCTTTGCTAATCACGGAGGTCGTTAAAAGCAGGCCCTTGTTCTTTGCATTTGATCCTGGACACCCACTTTTTGACTGTGATGTAGCCTATTGCAGCTTCACCATAGACATTTTGCAACCTTTTGAAAATCTTTAGTGGTTCCCCTTCCAAAGCAACAAATTCAATCACAGCTCTCTGATTCTGACGGGTATCCAACAATGGCATTATTTACAAAATTGCTGACAGGAGGAGGAAAGGTTTAAACAAAACTTCTTTTTTTTTTTTTTATAAACATTCAAACAATTATTTAAAACTACAAACCATCAACATTTATGGGGAAAAAAATTATCAGTATGTTAAATTCAGACATGCAAACACCAAAGGCACGGAAGGGTGACAAACCCCCCCCCCCCAAAAAAAAATAATTGTAGGGGGGGTCTGGTGGTAACCCTCGGGCCCCCGCAGAGAATCTTTTTTTATTTTAACATAAATTAAACAATCTGGAAGGCAAAATCAACACATTTTCCTTTACGCAGAAAAACATTTATTTACACCGCTCAAGTCCATGTTGATGTACAAATTTAAGATTAAAATTTTATTTGCCTAATTTCTTTGCTTTTTTGTTTTGACCTCCAACTTGAGCCAGCCCCATCTCCAAATGCACCTAATGCCTGCTTCAAGCTGTGCCACATGAATAGCATCCTCCTCTTTTAGCACTCATTCTGGAAAATAATTGACTAAAATCTTTTGTCTATTTCACTTCATTTTCACTATTACCAACTTCAAAGGCTAATCCCAAATGCATCCTCCAGGAAAATATTAAGTTCAATATTTTTGTGTTTTTATTGGCCATTTCTGAATATGAAGTTAGTTCATTCTGTGTTGTGACATAATACCTAACGTTGCTCCGTCGCTTAATACATTTAACATTAACATCCGTAAACTAATTAGATAACTGTAGGCGCGTTTCCTAATTCATACAAAATGTACTAGCGGAACAGCTCTTGTTGCCGATGTTACGTGTGCTTCGCTGTTCCACTGGATCCACAACCAGGGCCACGACCCCCAACCCCTCAACGTGAAAATACAAAAGACCAGTGCAACAAATACACTGGCTGATCTGATGAGCAGAAATGTTGCTTAAACGTAAGAGTAGCAATCGAGGATATCCGCTCCAGAGGTGGGTAGAGTAGCCAAATGTTCTACTCAAGTAAGATTACTGTTAATTGACAATAATGTGACTACTCAAAAAGTAGTCCTCCCAAAAAATACTTGGTTAAGAGTAAAAAGTACACAGTGAAATAATTACTTGGTGTATAAATAAATAATTGGTGACAAAGGCCAGCCTTGGCGGAGTCCAACCCTCACTGGAAACGAGTCCGACTTCCACGTCCCTAGAGCCAGCGTCTGTAGCCGGGGATCGGATCGCCATGGTCCCTGCCTTCGGCCACTGCCCATCTCGCACTGCACCCGACCCCTATGGCCCCTCCCACTGGTGGTGAGCCCATGGGAAGTGGGACCCACGTTACCCTTTCGGGCTGTGTCTGGCCGAGCCCCATGGGTGCAGGCCCGGCCACCAGGTGCTCGCCTTCGAGCCACACCTCCTGGCCTGGCTCCAGAGGGGGGCCCCGGTGACCCGCGTCCGGGCAAGGGAAACCTCGATCCACTTATATTTTTCATCATAGGAGTCTTTGAGCCGTGCTTTGTCTGGTCCCTCACCTTGGACCTGTTTGCCAAGGGTGACCCTACCAAGGGCGTGAAGGCCCAGACAACTTAGTTCCTAGGATCATTGGGACACACAAACTCCTCCACCACAATAAGGTGACTGCTTCCAGGAGGGGGTGCAAAAGTAGAAAAGTCAATAGTGCGCATTATACATTGGTATAGGGGCAAATGGAAAAAAAACTGCCGCCATCTAGTCGTTATGAAAAGCTGGACACTTTCATTCCAAAATGCCACCGCCACCTAGTGGTTATAAAAAAGGTGTAGCCTACACTTTCATTCCAATATGACAGGGGTAAGTATGACTGCATATATGTACAGTTGTGCTCATAAGTTTACATACCCTGGCAGAATTAGTAAAATATAGTTTTTTTAAAAAAGACTGACTGAACAACAACCATCATTAATGTCTTTATGGTTATGTTTTGTTTAATAATAATGCTTTTCTCAAATGTTTGATCGTTTAATTTTAATCCCATTAAAATAAAATTTAATGTGTTTCGCCTGGTCCTTCATGTTTTCTTTAAAGAATTGTACACATCTTACAAATTCTGCCTGGGTAATCAAACATATGTGCACAACTGTGTGTTTTCGAATTTACTAAATAAAAGTTGGGCTGTTAATTTTAAAACAAGAGCAAATAAATTTAAAAAAAAGGATTACGTGTTCAAATAAGGTGCTAAACTTCTGAATAATTATTTGAAAACAAACAAACAAAGTACAGATACTTCTTGTCTTGATCATATGGGTAGAAGCAAAATCATGCATTGTAAAAATGCGTTATACATAGGTAGAAGGGTTTTCCAGAATTTTGAGGTCCACATTGGGGGTGCGTATTATACATGGGTGCGCATTATACACGATAAATTACAATACTCCAATACGACAGCTGCTGTTTTCGCGAAATGTAAACACAAGTCGCGCTGAAATTCGATTGACGCAATCAGCGCACAATGCGGAAGTCAAAGTCTCACGCACGAAATAGTTGATAAATAATCAATAATTGATAAATAAAGGTAGCAAGCGACATTTAAAAACAGGCTAATTTCCACGAGACAAGACAGACTCAATAAAGTGTACTACATTTCTTGATCCTTGGACTATTTTACCTTGGAACGGTTTTAAATTGTGAAAATAAACGAGTAAATATCCTTTGAAGTATGATTTTGATGTGTTGTGATTTGGGGATCACGGGTTTGATTAGATATATAGATACTGTATATGAATAAAATGTGGAGGTAGGGATTAGTTGTTAGCAAGATACCAGTTACAGTAACTTCTTGAGCTAAAGCCCCAAATTGCCCAGGGCGAAAACACAAGACACTGACCCCTTTAAACTGAATATCCCAGGTGATTAATGTAAATGTAAATTTTCAAAATTAATTAATCACAGGGGACTAACTCACTTTCCAGTTCCTTTTTCTTCATGCGCTTTCGCCGTCTGTCGATGGAGGCAACCTCAGACTTGAGGGAGAGATAGTGGTTCCTGATGTCCTGAAGCTTATCCTGAAGGAATGAGATCCTCTCCAGACTGCTCATTTTCTCCAGGTCAGCTGGTGGTAATCATCAATCATCAGAATCATTAATCAAAAATAAATGAAGCTAACAATTAGGGAAACGAGTTATCATCCATGATAATATATATTTCCATCCATCCCATCCATTTTCTGTACCGCTTATCTAGGGTCGCGGGCGTGCTGGAGCCTATCCCAGCTATCTTTGGGCGATAGGTGGGGTACACCCTGAACGAGTCGCCAGCCAATCGCAGGGCACATATAATCAAACAACCCCACACCTACGGGCAATTTAGAGCCTTCAATCAACCTACCATGCATGTTTTTGGGATGCCGGAGGAAACCGGAGTGCCCGGCGGAACGGTGGGGGCTGGTTAGCACATCTGCCTCACAGTTCTGAGGACCGGGGTTCAAATCTTGGCCTCGCATGTGTGGAGTTTGCATGTTCTTCCCGTGCCTGCGTGCGTTTTCTCTGGGTACTCCGGTTTCCTCCCACATCCCAAAAACATGCGTGGTAGTTGATTGAAGACACCGAATTGCCCGATGGTGTGAATGTGAGTGTAATTGGTTGTTTGCAGGGCACATATAAGCCCTGCGATTGGCTGGCGACTTGTTCAGGGTGTACCCCGCCTCTCGCCCGAAGATAGCTGGGATAGGCTCCAGCCCGCCCGCGACCCTAGTGAGGATAAGAGGTACAGAAAATGGATGGATGGATAACAATGCAGTCAATGAGGGTTAGCTGGCCTTCAGAATGTTTTAAGAGGAGTCGATTCATGGTCTCGGCCACACTTACACATCTGGAAGCTCCACTTGTAAACCCGTGGCGATCTTCCATGGTGTTCCCGGTGCTGCGAGTGCTCGGCGTCACCCTGCTTGTGGTACTTATGGCTTGACGGGGGAGATCGGCCGCGACACTTCGGCGAAACTGCAACCTTGATGTCCGATGTGTCATTTTTGGTGGCGGCTGGTTTGGCAGAGCCTTCCACAAAAGACTGGTCTTCACTATCACTGCTGTTGCCTGAAGGATAAAAGAACAAAGTCTGAGTTCCACTACACCTGACATTATGGGCACAGGTTAAGTACTGTACAGTATCGTAAAAGGGACTTGATTTTAGCTAGTCTGTGTCAAGGTCTGTATACCTGTTTTCCTATTCTTTTTGGGAGGCACACCAAGGCTCTTGCGGTTTGGCTTGTGTTTCTTTGATACTCCGCATGTCTGTGATTCTTTCTGCCGTTTCTGACTCACAGATGCTGCAATGACAAAGTGCATAAGAAACGAGGGCATGTGCAGGCTGAAGGGCTTGTACTTGAGTATTTACAACTGCATCAGCAAAAGGTATGCTTTATATGAAGCACATTAGCAGTTTGTACCTTTGGACTTCTGCTCGCTCTCATGCTGGCTGCTGCTGCTCATCTCCAGGCTGCAGTTGCTGCTGCTGTTGGACAAGAGCGGGGCGTCAAACACTTTTGGTGGGGAGCCTGCCCCTCCAACTTGAGGAAGGTCTGGCAGCTCCCCACTCAGACTCTCCACTTCTACTGTGCTACTGTCACTCTCGCTGCGCCGGCATGCCACTTCCTCCTGTACCAGCCCAGGCAGGACACTTGCAGAAGCTGACACTGGAAGCGGACCAGGGGGTGTGGGTGGTGCCGGTGGGGAAGGCGGGGGTGCTTGGCCTGAGTCTTCCAAAGCACTGCCTCTACCTGAGGGGGACTCTGGTGTGGTGGGTGGTGTGTTGAGTACCGAGTTACTGCCACTGCTGGGGAACTCTGGCAGTTTGTTATTATCCATGTGCTCTTCCGAGGCATCGTCCTCAGGTCCTGCTTCCTGCTCAACGCTTGTATCTTCCAGGCTGGAGGGTACAGGTGGAGGAGGAGAATTAGCAGCCTCTGTGTCTGAATCAGAGAATAACTCTTTAAGAGTCTTCTTTGGCCACTGCGCTTGAATGCTGGACCACACGTCTTTTTGGCCTTTAGACCGCACAGCCGGCTTATCCTCTCCATTCCCAGACAGCTTGGCTCTCTTTTCAGGAATGTCCCAAAACCCTGCTTGTCTGCTGGATTTGCTCTTCTCCTTTGTCCCATTGTACTTCTTGGAAGGGGAACCTTTGGTTTTTGGGTGGCCTCGTTCACTGCACTCAGCCTGGGAACCAGAACGTGCTGCTCCTTCGTCATCTGAACTGCTGCTGGATGAGGCTCCTCTCTCTTCCATGGGACCAGCACTCCTCTCATCCAACTTCCTGGAAGAGCCTGCAGGCAACCAGTCTGCACTCCTTGTGGCCCTTTTTGCTTTGAACTGGTTTTTCGGAGTCCTCTCTGCTGCCCCTTCAGATTTCCTCTTCCTGGTGCCTCCCTCCCCAATCAAATCCAGTTTACGCTTCCCTACTTCCCCGCTGATTATCTCCTGGTTCTTTCCTGAGACTGCACAAAGTTTGGATTCATTCGGTGGCGTACCACTCGCACTCCGTTCTGAGGATTTCTGAAGCTTTTACGTCTCTGCAAGCAGCGCGGTCTTGTATATTACGCTCTCCATTACCCTCATTGTCACTTTCGTCTGAGGACAATTCAGAGGCTGGGATGAAGAAGAAAAGGTTTGTGTTATCATATACTCTTGAGGCAGAAGAAGTTTTGAATTCATAGTGGTGCTACCTTGCAGACCGTTGAGGATGGACTGTAATCTCTATCGAGTTGGCAGGAGATTGCTGCTGATTCCCTTGGTCCTTACCCTGATCCAGCTTGGAAAAGACATCCTGACTAAGGTCACACTTTGAGCGAGGGACACGATTATTGTTGGGTGAAGGACCGAGGACTTCTCTGTCATTGAGCCTCTCCAACCGGTCTCGCTCCCGCTCAGCTTTGTTCTGTTAGAATTAAATAAAAGTCAGCTTTCTACTTCATGTCATCCAGCCCAAAAGTAAAAAGCTATACAAAGTCGTACCTTTATTTTTTTACGGTGCTTTATTTTTGGTACATTCTTATTGGCTGGGCGAACAATCTTGTCTGCTTTGATCCATTCATCATATCTAAACAGCAAGTAAAAACATATAGGACAGTTTTCATCAAGCAGATCCTAGAGAGGAGCTTTATAAAATATCACACCACCACCCACCACACAGCCACCTCCGCTGTCTGGCCTGAAACATTGCTGTGGTACAATAAGCATTGAGCACAAATAAATACATCCAATGGTGTTGAAGACAAAGCCTTACGATGAGGAGAGAAACATATTTACACCAACCACCACAACCAACAGAACAGAAGGTGCTACTTGGGTCATATGACAAGAATGAAAAGTCTCACATCACACACATACACAATGCAGAAAAAAGCCCATTGTCGTTAGATAACCACAGGATCACACAACGAGACAATGAAATGTGTTTTTTGCTGGTTGCCCTAACGCGCTAGTTGACACTGCATTAGCCCTAGCCCACTAGGGAGGGGGGGGAAGCTAGAGGTGAGTTTAACAGCAACTTTGCTTGGCCTCTCTGAGGTTAGCCAAACTCAATATTGCAGATCTACAGGAATTTGTCGAGGACCACTGCATGGCCAATCCAAGCACGAAACAGATCAGTTCAGCATGTCCATTCAGACAGCTGGGGGGTGGACAGACAGGGGGTTCAATCACAACTGGCTAAGAGGAGCTGAGGAAGGTTGCACATCAACCCCGTGCCCAATTCTGTTTCTGCCACTAGAGGGCTCAGTGAGTTCTGACCAAGAGACAAGATCAGATGAAGCAGAATTGTGAGGAGGAGTGCATTAATCACTGCTGCAGGGATATCCATGAAGTGGTAATCCCACAGGCCAATTTTAAGGTTAATATGTGATTTTGTTTCAGGGTGAATATATAAGTTAGGTGACTGTCCCCAAGTCCTGTCTTACCTGATGTTCCAGCCACAGTAGTGCACCAGGTAGAGCACCTCTCCCCCCTCCACGTCTGCCTCTTTCACAGTGGCCTCGTACGTCTTCAGACTGCGGCCTCGCCCATACCTCACCTGCACCTTCATCCCCGGGGGGTAACACTCAAACTCTTCCCCTTCCTCCCCCTCCTGACTGTTGTCATCCCTGCAAGAAAAACAGTTCAGCACTTCCTGTCCCTAGTCTGCTCCAGAGAAAACCACAGAATCCCACACACCCTCCCACCTTACTGCATGCTATCATCAAACCTTCTGTCGCTATTCTATCCAATTAAGAGGTCTCATAAACTCCCCATCCCTCATCTACTGTACTGTACATCAACTGACTGAATAATATGTGATAAACCTTCCAAACAACAGCACTAAGTGTTGCAAAAATAATACTTCATTCATGGAAAATCCTGACTACTAACTCTCCAGCCCTAGATATAAACAGCACACTTGGGATTGCCATTCACACGCTGTAGAGAACACAACAGCCACAAGGAGGCGCGAGTGAGAAACAGTCAAGAACCGTCAAAGCTGGAGGGTCTACTGGCAGCGAAGGAGGAGTGCTGGTTAAGTGGCTATGACGCAGGGGCCACAGGGGCCTCAAGGGCCGCAGGTTAGCACAGCAAAGCACGACTTGGCAGGCAGTACAGCAACCTGAAGCATAACTGCAATATTCAATTTAGTTAGCTGCGATGAAAAGCAGCTCTGACAACTCTTCACACAGTCCTCGGAGTGAATACTAGAGTGGCTACTAGGAGCTGATTTTCAACATGGCACAATTAAGAAGTAATAATCTGCGCAGCAAGTGGTACAACCAAAGAAGCTGCTTAGATTCCTTAAATACAGAACTCAATATTATTATAACCAGGAAAAAAAAATACTACAACACACTTTCTAACATTTGATAGCAGCATTTGGTCCCGTTAATATTGTGATTGTTCGGTATTTTTCTCTATTTTGAAAATCAAATGAATAACTGCTCAGACAATAAGTGGGTTGTTAAACTATTGACAGGGGAAACGAAACATTGTAACTTAAAAAAAGAAGCGGCCTCTTGATCCATTGACTTTAATGTGTGCATAACAACGCACAATAATTCAAGGCTGTACACCAATCATTTTCAAGAAAAAGTAGTTCCCTGTAAAAACGGAACAGAATCAATTCAACAGGCCTGTCAAACAAGGATCTTGTGATCACGAATCAGTTACAGGTATATGTTAACATGTTAATATTATATATTAAGAATAGGTTTTAGAGTATATTTTTCCTATAACCTATCTAATGTAGTTAGAAAAGGTCAACCTCGTCACTTTCCATTTTGGTAATATAATATAATATAATATAATATAATATAATATAAATAAGACTGCTGAACCCCCGCCCCGACACACACATACAAAAAGGATCATACAGTTCCCCATTAAGGAAGGTGACAAACCAGCACAATCATGGATAATAAAATGTACAATGAAAACATCATGACATCTTATTTTTGAGTCATAATGCATTGCAATACAATGACTGAACAGGCAGTTTATTAAAAATACGTAAACAGAAGTTTGTGGCAATGGAACTTAATGCTCTGCAAAGCCTCGACAAGGCCCCACGTATGAGGTGAACAACCACGTCAGGCCTCAACTGCAGTGCCTCATCTTAGAAGCCTTTCAACAAAAGGCACCTAACAAACTCATGTTAATGACCTTGTGTCTAGCGGTCTACAGCGTCAGCGACAACAATCACACACACACACACTCACACTGAACATTTAATAAAGCTGAATATGAGATAGAGAGGAGAAGAGAGAAGTGAGGATAACTAGCTTTGTCTATATCAGGGCAGGGTGGAAGTCAAGAGGCTGTGTTGTTTGTCGAGCGCATGAGGCAAGAGATAGACAGTACAGTAAGAGAGCGATAAAGCATAGTGTGTCACATGCCAGGTGAAAGGTACTAATCAGGCTCCGCTGCTCAACGATGCCTTTGCCAGCTGATGCAGACTAAGGCATGACTAATAATAAAAGCACAGTGAGTAAGAGCTTCGTTACACGAAGAGAGGGAAGCCTTCCTCTCTGTACTGGTTTGCACGTCTAGGTGGATTGGGGATATACTGGGAATTAGTGCTGTAAAAGGTCTGGATGATGGCTTCAGGTTATGCCACCAAGGGAAGACACCTGTTGGTCATGGACTGTGGTCATTATAAAAAGCACATTGCTAATATTTAGAAGAAAGTAATTGAATAGTGACACCATTCCACCCACAGTGTTTGTGCTATTTTTAATAAACCTGCTTGAGGACTCATCCCTTCAAACCACGTACCCAGAGTTGTCCTTGCTCTCCCGGTCCTCATCATGCTCCTGTTTCATGCTCTCGGCTCTGAGGTGAGATGTTGAAGAGCCTTCATCTGCGTCTCCTGTGTGGGGGCTATTGCCTGTGTGGGGGCTATTGTCTTCCTCCTCTTCCCCCTCCTCCTCCTCCTCCTCCTCCTCATCGTTGTTGTTGTTTCCATTACTGTCCTTTTCCTCAGCTTTTGAAGTACCGCAGTCACTTTTGTTTAGATCCAATTCAGGTTTATCCTCCTGAGGGAGAGGGATGCTTTTAATATAAAAGCAATTGTTATAGGAAATATGACTATCGTATGTGTGCATTTGGAACACATTCCCAAGTGTGAATGCACCTTGCAGACTACAGTTTGTGTGCTGATTGGCTTTCCATTCCCATGGTCTTTCTGCTCTTCTTGGCTGGTATATGTGGTGGTTGTGTTTCCTCCCTCACCCACAGACACCACCTCTCCCTTGGGGGCCTGCTTCAAAGGGAGGTCCATCTTGAATGTGATGGCAGTGGAAGTGCAGTATTCTTCAAAGCCGTATAGGTACCTGCATGAAAGCACAATTCTTGTCACATGCAAAGAGTTCGTCGTAAAACTAGTGAAAAACTACTGAGCGCATAGAAGAAACAAGCAGCATTTGGCCCGCAGTCATGGATGCAGCACTTGTACATACTTGCGGTAAGCGCATTTGACATTGTAGCCAGCAGCTGAATTGAGCACAGGGATTCCGAGATTCTGGTAGATTTGCTTCCAAACGGCGCCACTTTCAATCTGTGTAAAATTTGCAGAGATCAGAGGGTATATCTGGATTTAGCCCACAAGAGAACAATTACCGAGATCTAACTACAATAAAGAGTCAATGCGTTCACCGTGGCCCTCACATTGTCAAAGCCTCCCAGCTTGTTCACTAGCCTATAGAGCTTGAACAGGTTGAGATTCCGGTAACCCAGAACTGGCCGCTTGTTGATGGGTGTTCCTGGGAGCAGATTTAAAGGACATATCAAATTGTGAGCGAACACTAGAGCAGCAGTTCTTAACCTTGTTGGAAGTACTAAAGCCTGCAGGTTTCATACACGCATTCACCGAATCCTTCGTAATTGGAAAAATACAATAAAAAATTTAAAACAGGTACATATTATAGCAGTGCACAAAATGAACCATGCATCAGTTGCACACAAAATCACTGTGTTTAATGAACAAAACAAACTAATCACACATTTCACTTAAAAAACTACAGTAAGTGAATGGATAGTTGCTGCAAATCAATATAGCTTTTGGTGTTGTCTTAAAGCGATAAGTTCAGGAATGCTCGGCTTCACCTTAGCATGTGCCACGCTCATATAATTTTTGCAACAAAGTGTGTTCCTTTTTTTGTTTTGTTTTTATGTCTACCATCCTCAAAAAGGTTTGATTGCAAAGATACAGTGTAACAAACACTTTTGAGTATCTCAAAGGCTTTCTACCACTTGGTGACAGCAAAAGACCAAGAGCACTGTTGTTCTGAACAGTTATCATGAATCATACAAGTGGGGTGAACTGAATGGACACACAGAAACAGACTGTGTGTCTTGATCTGTACTAAACCCCTGAGACTGACTCAAGGCCATCAACCCAGGTTAAGATGCACTGCACTAGAGTAACATACAAACACTAAAGTCAAGGGCTTTTACTTTGTGCTGCATTTACTAAATAAACTGTTATTTTTTAAAGTATAAATATGTCCCATATAAAGACACACTCCTCCACTATGAGCCACATTTGCTGACAGACAAGTAGAAGTGACCTAGAATGTTTATTTGAGTAATAATGTTTAATATTCTAATTAAAAAGGGGGTTTACAACATGTAACAACAAAGCAGGGGTTCTAGGAACACAGATAAGTTAAAATAAATCATGAATTTGTCCTTTTTGATTCATCAGATTTCTTTTTTATGTCCCTGACCATGTCAAATAAAAGTAATCTCCAATTGTTACATTCTTTTAATATTAGCTTACTTCTGTCTTCCATGAACTTGTAGAGCTGCTGAAGAAAGTTGTCCCTCTCTTCGGGATATGGCTCCACTTCCTCCTAAAACCAGCAGACCACACTGTTTGAGGCTGATTGCACTTTAAGTTTGTGAAGAAACAAGTGTGACAGTGACTCAGGCTTTACCTCTTCTTCTTCCCCACTGGCATCTTCTTCTTGTTCCTCCTCTTCATCATCATCATCCACCTCACTGCCTGAGCTTTCCTCTTTCACTTCAGTCTTCCAGGTGCTGGGAATGACCAACTGCTGCTGGAACTCCAAGGCTGCATCCAGCGCTGTTCAACACACACATGAATTGGTAGATTGTTCTTTGTGTCAGCAAATGAAATGTGAACAGAATTCAGCACATTTTCTCAGCCTTAATTTAACTTTTTTTTTCATGAGTGTGTTTGGTGTTGTGGCTTATTTAACCACAAAAAGTGCACCACTAATAAGGTCATTGAACAGCAAAATATAGTTTGAGAATATATTGCACAGTGGAATACTTCTCCCACAGGTCACAAGTGGGAGTAAGCAGCATCAAACCACATTGGCAGATGCTTGTTTTACACATTTATTAAGCAGACAGATAGCACAGATGTGATGCAACTACCTGGAACACAACCTACTCTATAACAGAGGGGCCCCGCAGCATCAGAAATAATGGTATTAATAAAAAGTCTTGGGAGCATTGAAAAAAAATACTTTAACCACAACCCACACTGAACATCTGCTGCTAATGTGCAAAAACACATCATCACACAAAAGGTTTTGACTTAAGGCCTCATCTTGAGTATAGTACAACGAAATTAAACTCACCTGGCTTCAGCCCTGCATCTGCTTTAGGGGGACAATCTGTGTCGATTTCTCGAACATCCTTCCGTAGCACCATGTAACTGCAAAAAAAGTGATGCTGATTAGCAGCTCCATGACTCAGAGACGAGCAACCAAAAATCTAAGCAGCTTTTGCGCAACAAGAACAGCGATAAACTACATATAAAACAATGTATATACTACCTTGTAAAAACACAAAGTAGTCCATGTATTGCAAATGGCCAAGTCAGTGGCATTTTTGTCAAATTAACTAGCAAAGTTAGCCTACCAAACAAAGGGAATAAGTCTTACTTCCACAGTTATTAAGGTAATAATCTGACAAACTAAGAATAACCACTCTGTGAAACTCCCTCATCTGCCCTCTGCTTGTGTGACCTGGCTTTCCCCTCAAATATTTTCAAAAGCCATTGTTTCTGAAAGGCACATTTATCGCCATGGATCCCAAAGTCTCAAGGGAAGTAGCTCCACACATTGACCTATGAGTTGCATTGAATATTTCATCAGGATTATGCATGTAAACTCCATCCATCTATCCATTTTCAACACCGTTTATCCTGGTTAAGGTCGCAGGGCGCTGGAGCCTATCCCAGCTGACTTTATGCTGAAGGCGGACTACACCCTGAACTGGTCGCCAGTCAGTTGCAGGGCGCATATAGACACAGACAAGCATTCGCACTCACATTCACACAGTCACTGAGTGGGAACTGAACCCACGCTGCCCGCACCAATGTCAGGCGAGTGTACCACTATACCATCAGTGACTATGCATGTAAACTCTCATCAGCAAATAGTGCACGCAGACGACACTCAGTTAGCACCACTCTCAAATAATAGATGAGAAGAGGCCTGTTTATATGATTACACATTTTTAAAAAAAAGTGCAAACATTGGTGAATGTGTGAAAACAGGGTGAATGGGTGGATTCTTACGCTTATCAACTGCAGTTTATTATAAAGGAAATATGGGGTGCATCAACAGGTGCAAATATTTTGCTTGGTTTAACAAATGGTTCTCTGCACACCAAATAAACAACGAGGAACAAAAACACTGAGCAAATCAAGATGTAAACATGACAAAACAAAGACATGTGCCTGGCAGCTCAAAATTTGTCCTCCATGGTAATAAGGAGACACAATCATGATCACCTCTTTTATCCTGTTATTCCTTCCACATTAAAGCAGGCAGATTGGAAGGAAAAAAAAAAACCTTGAAGATCTCGTTAATACAGAGATAGATTTTTCGTCATCTGACATTATTATTTCTGGAATCCAGCCCTTGATACACTGCACAGATTTCAGTGGGTAAAATCTAATAGCGACAGTAAGTAGAACAGCTACTGTGTATGCAGTGTAATAATACCTGACAAGAATAAAACCGGCATTTCATCTGTGATTTATCTTCCCTCTAATCGGCTCTACCCTTCACCTGACTATTAACAGCAAGACACACGATAAGAGGTCTTTTCACACTTTCTGTGCTATAATTATTTGCTGATGACTTACACAGGAGGTGTATTGTGGGTTGCAGATGTAAACCCTAAGATAAGGAGACTCTCTGCTCTCTGAACAATGGAATTCAAGTTAAGTAGCAGTGAGAAAACATCAGTCTGGAAACCCTGTCACAATTTTTGTAAGCTTCAAGAAAATTACCCAGGGGCATCTTAGTTCATTTACAGAGTAAACACAAACTCGTAAACAAGACAGTAATTGCATCTGCCACCACATCTATTTTTTTCTTTTTTTCTTCTTCTTTAATAACCTGTCCTGTTCAGCTGCATGGCCTTGCAGAATGGTGGATCTGTAGGCCTTTGTGCTGGAACAGTTTTGCTGTGCAACAGGGGAGTTTGAAATACTCCCTGTTTATTTTTTAATTTTTAATTATTCTGATGTTTATTGAAAATGCAGCCTGACAGAAAAGGGTTTTAGGGGAGGACAGACAGAGGGACAGAGTGGACAGGGGGACAGGGGTGAAAACCACACCAGAACAATACTGAGACAGTCTTATTTGAACATAAGTAACATTACAACAGTTATTTGTAGATTAGGGTTGGGGGGTTGACACACACCCAGTGATGACATGCAATAACTAATCAAGCGAACCAGATAAGAGAGGACAGAGAAGGATAGGGTTTTGGGAAAATGAGCAAGGCAGTGTTACTGGTGAGTGGCGCAGTGGGATTCTTTTTTAGTGTCTAAACACCTGTAAGAACCTGTGAGTTGATATGTTAGTATAACCTGTGTTGTAATTATTGATCCTAGCATAAATAATTAAAGTCTATCGTTTCTGTTGAACTTTTTAGTGAATGAACACAAAATCGCATGCATTTTAGTCAATCTGTGCCACCAACAGGGCCCAGCGCAGTAGCCAGCCACCATCCCCCAAAAATAAATAAATAAAAAATATATTAAAAACCGGTCATAGCTAAGCGCCGGTCATGAGTAGGGCTGGGCATCGAGAATCGACCGCAACTGGGACCGAAGCGGCGAGAACCAACGAAGAAGAGAGTGCAAGAAGACGCGCCCGCGCCCAACGGCGGCAGAGGCAAAAAAAAAAACGTGCCCCGACCCTGCCAAAATCAATGACCACTCGCCCCAGCACAACACCCGGAACAAAACCATACCGCGCAAAGGAGGCCCCCACAACGCGCAGCGCCCAACGCGACCCGAGTCCCAGCATACGCCACACGGAGCGCCAGCGAAGCCAACTCCCAGCCAACCAGGCTACCGAAACCACAGAACACGTCCAGGCCAACATCGAGACAGCCTACAGGGCAAACAGCCGTTTGAGAGAAAAACTAAACACAGAGCCAAAACCCCACCGCAGCAAGCCCACACCACAATGAACCAGGACAAAGCCCACATAAACGACGTCCCACAGCACCCCAAATTCCAACCCTGCACCCCAACAGTGAAAATCGGGAAAGGAGGCAGTGCCCCACAGCACCTAACTCCATCCAAAGAAAAATAAAATAAATAAATACATTAAAAATAAAATACAAAAAAGTCACCGGCGCCTGTGTGAAGACACCCCCCGCGCTAAAATGCCGAACCCCGGCGCGCACCCCTCAAAACAAAAGGCCACAAGCCCAAAACAGGAAGCCAAGCCAAAACATCTGTGGTGGCAGATCTGCCACCACATCTAAACACATTGCATAAACGACAAAGCAGCTAAGCTATTCTCAAAGCTATTCAGATAATACACTCAGAGTAATGATTGCAGAGTTTATTTGTCCTCAAGCTGCTCCGAAAGATCTATTTGCCTGGTGCTCAAAGCAGTGCATTTGCTGTAGCATGCACACTCTATTAATATAACATGGATGGTTTAATCAGCATCAAAATGATTCATTATTATTATTCATGTTGGATTAAAATGAGTCCAACATATTACTATAGCATTCAAATATTCTACTACTAAAATAATCACTATAACGTCGTCAATAACTCAGACTCACAATTTTCCGTCTTTGAAAGAGCGGACGAATAAGCTTTCCTTCTTCATTGTGATGTCATCGTGGCAGTCGGAGGAGGTGACCTGAGTGTGCAGAAACAAGAGACAATCCACAGTTCAGATAGGGTAGCAGACAGCGTGTGACACTGTGTGTGTGTGTGTGTGTGTGTGTGTGTGTGCTTGTGTGGTTGGAAGCGAGATAAGGAAGTGAAAGAATTTGGGGTTGTCACAGTATGACTTAAAAAAGTGTCTGTGAAGGCCATGTTGATGGACTCCAAACTATGCTATCTATGAGACCGAAACAAGTAAGCGATCCAGATGCAGAGTGAGGTAAAAAGGTTATGTGTCGCTCGCAGCATGTGGCTCTGCTGTTGACTTAGGTTGAGGCATAACAGTGGGAGTTGTTCCACTGTAAGAGTCTAACCCAAGGGAGGCTGCACTGCATTTATGGAGATATGATTTCCTAGTACTTTCTGCCTGCATGCTCCTGCTTCCACTATTCACAACAACACCACACACAGATATACAGTAGCATGTTTGTTTTTGAATAAAATATTTATCAGGTATTTATCACATTAGTTACCTCCTGTTGCAAATAACATTTACCAGTGTATTCTCACCACATGTTGAGAACGTTGGTTGAGAACAAAGTAGTGTATACTTCCCTAGGCTGTCACAAGGAGGCAGCACAGAGCTCGGTCAACAGCAGGCCAACAACAACAAACACAATAGGCGGGGCTCTGGTGACTACAGTTAAAGGGGCAGCTTTTCCTAGACTCTCCCATTCTCCCACTTCAACTAGGAAAACTTACTGTACATTAAGAAAGAAGTCCTGTCACCAATTCATTGTCAGCTAACACTACCCAGGAGTTAAATGTGTGAGGAAAGGAAATGTTGTGAACAACAGAATGTGTTGTAGTTTGTGTTGTAGTTTTTTGGCATAAAATTAAAAAAATGCATCAAAGTTGAATTTTTTTAAATGAGGAAACTACAAATACTGCAACTTCAAAGTGCAAACAAATTTGTCTTGTTTTGGGATATCAACAATCAAAAATGGCATGCTTTCAAGGCAAAAAAAATAAGCGGGCTGATGAAAAGATGGTCCAATGATGGAGCAGAAGAGGCACTATGAGCAGAAGAAGCACTATGAGCTCACCAGTGCAGGATACCACGTGGTTTTCTTTTTATCCCCCATGGCCACTCCTTCCACACAGACCACTTTGCCAAACAGATCTTCATTCTGTCGTTGATCACTCTCCTCTTCTTCACTGGAGGATGATGACAAGTCTTCCTCTTGGCTGTGGGACAAAATAAGACCACTCAATGGGCTATACAATGACAAAAAGTACAGTGTAGATGTGTGTATGTACAATGATTTCCATTGAGTTTTAGACTAATGCAGTAGGAATTTTCTATTTTACATATTCCAGCGATTTCCTTTATTTTACTTATACTTTATTTGTATAAACTGCTCAGTTTAACACCTTTAAGACTGCCATCAGTCTGAAAGCTCTCGCTTTCCTGCATATTTGAGTGTGAGTGTGTGTGTGTGTGTGTGTAAGTTATTCATGAAAGTAATGCACACATACAAAAACAAAGTGATAATTTAATTAGTTAAGAAGAATACGTAAAATAGATAAAACTAAACGCATGCACTGCAAAAACACAAAATCCTACCAAGAATATTTGTCCCAAAAGTCTCAAAACTAATCTGATTACACTTAACTAACAACTAAAAAAGTAATTTGTTTCTAGACAATTTTCATTTGTTTCAAGCTAATTTTAACTTGAAATAAGTAGGAAAAAAAGTGCCAGGAGAGTATTTCTTTTCTTTTTCCATTGGCAATTTTCTTTATTTGAAATAAGTAGGAAATAAAATGCCAGTGGAGTAAGTTTTTTTTTTCTTACTCCACTGGCATTTTTTTTTTTTAACTTGAAATAAGTAGGAAAATAATTGCAGCATTCCTTGTTTCCACATCACCGACTCACAGTAAGCCTAGACCCTGTTCTAATTATTGACCTTGCCTTTTTGCCTCACGTTTTTTGCATACTATTGCCTTTTCGGATTCCCTGCCTGTGTACCGACCTCTGTCCGTTCATTAAACCTCTCTTTTTTAAACAGGTCCATTTGAATTGGAGTTGTGTATTTTGGGTCCTGTCCTTTGTTCCGTTCATGACAGAACGAACTGGCCATAACCCAGCAGACTCAGACCCGGTGCGCAAAGCCTTTCAAGCGCAGGGTCAACGCATCTCGAAGCAGGATGAGCAGCTTGCTGCCCTCCACCTTCATCTCAAGGGACTGTCAGAGCATCAGGACACTATGATGAGACACTGTGGCCTCACAGTTTGAAGTTGATGCTGCTACGCCAAGGACGGTCCTACAATACCGCAGCTGACCGTAGGAGGACACAGGCCCCGAACTACAAAGTGGGTCACCGAGTTTGGCTCTCCACCAAGCATCTTCCACTCCGGGCGGAGTCCCGGAAGCTCGCTCCCAGGTTTGTTGGGCCCTTCCCCATCACAAAGGTCATCAACCTTGTCACCATGGAGCTTAGGATCCCAAGGTCAATGCGGGTCCACCCTGCCTTTCACGTCAGCCTGCTCAAGCCCGCCTGGGAGTCCCCTCTGGTCCCGCCTTCCAGGGCCCCCTCCTACTCCCCGTTTCGTGGACGGGGGCCCTGTCTTCACGGTGAGGCGGCTGTTGTCGTCTCGTCGGAGGGGGAGGGGGTTTCAATATCTGGTGGACTGGGAGGGCTACGGGCCTGAGGAACGTTCATGGGTGCCGTCTGGGTTTATTGTTGATGACTCACTCATTCGGGACTTCCACGTTGCGCATCCTGGGGCTCTGATGTCGTCTGGGGGGGGGGGGGGGTACTGTCATGGGTGTGTGTTATGGTTGTTGTCTTTCCCCTGTCCCGTACACAACTGCTCCTGAGAGCATCTTCCCCACCTGTGCCTCGTTTACCCTAATTACCCCATGCATTTAACCTTGTGTCTCATTCTTTCTGGTCGCCAGTTCGTTGTACCTTGTTGTCACATTCCAGCATTCCTTGTTTCCACGTCACCGACTCATAGTAAGCCAAGACCCTGTTCTTATTATTCACCTTGCCTTTTTGCCTCACGTCAGGTGTGAAAAACTTGTTGCATCATTCCCAAAAAGACTCATGGCTGTATTAGCTCAAAAGTGTGCTTCTACTAAATACTGAATACTTACGCCTGTGTGATATTTCAGTTTTTCTTCATCATTAATTTCTTTATGGTTATGTTTTGTTTAAAGATAATGCTTTTCCGAAATGCTTGACCGTTTAATTTGAATCCCTTTTTTAAAAAAAATTAAATGTGTTTCGCCTGGCCCTTCATGTTTTCGTTAAAGAATTGTATCCATCTTACAAATTCTGCCTGGGAAATCAAACATATGAGCACAACTGTATTTTCTAATTTACTAAATAAAAGTAGGGCTGTGAATTTCAAAAGTAAATAAAAAAGGAATTCTTACTAACAAAATACAGATAATATTTTATGTTTTGATCATATGGGTAAAAGCAATATCATGCATTGTAAAATTGCTTTATACATAGGTAGAAGGGTTTTCCAGAATTTTGAGGTCAACTTTGGGGGTGCGCATTATACACAAGAAATTATTATTATTATCCATCCATCCATTTTCTGAGCCGCTTCTCCTCACTAGGGTCACAGGCGTGCTGGAGCCTATCCCAACTATCATCGGGCAAGAGGCGGGGTACACCCTGAACTGGTTGCCACCCAATCGCAGGGCACATACAAACAAACAACCATTCGCACTCACATTCACACCTATGGGCAATTTAGAGTCTCCAATTCATGCATGTTTTTTGGGATGTGGGAGGAAACCGGAGTGCCCGGAGAAAACCCACGCAGGCACGGGGAGAACATGCAAACGCCACACAGGCGGTGCTGGGGATTGAACCCCGGTCCTCAGAACTGTGAGGCTGACGCTCTAACCAGTCATCCACCGTGCCGCCTATTATTATTATAATAATTATTATTTATGGTTTCACAGCCATAATGGCTCTCTGAGGGAAACCATAACTACAATGTGATCCGGCGACAAAAAGGAGTTTGACACGCCTGCCCTTAAAGTACATTAAAGTGTGTATATATATATATATATATATATATATATATATATATTAAATCAGAAAATTGTCATCTTCACTGAAAAATTTATTCAATACACGCTTTTTAAATCATAAGCAATGCTGTATGTTCTCTCAAGGTCCAGTTTGAGTTCTAGGCTCTGTTATTGTGATGTTTAATGCTTATCCTACATTTAAACAATTTATACATCTTAAAACAATTGAATAATTTAGATTTATAAAACAGAAGTTAACCCAGTTAGCCCAGTTAATTCTATTGAATAATGACACCACAACATGTGGCAGATCCATATTTTGCACATCGGGAGCGATGTGGATGAAAGCATATTCAATCATAAGTCCACAAGCAAGTGAAGTCACTCAAGGACTGTTCTGTGGTGCGATTTCTGCCAGCAGGCGACTGTTCCAAACTGTTAAAAGACACATTGATCAGATCAATAGTCAGACTGTCAGCCATCACTTCTGCTACAGAAAACATAAGCTTCAGCTGCCTTCTGTGCGTATGTGATGTAGAAAATTCTCATCACCCATATCTGAAACAAAAAATCTACATAGATGCTGGACAAGTTTGGATGTGTGCGCCATTTCCTCCAAGATAATGTCTTGAAGCTATTGAATGTTTTTCTCGTTTTGTAAGGAATCTCTCTCAGGAAGCATTGTTAATGCTCGTAAAAAGATTTGCGTAGAGGAAGACAAGCCAGAAGTGCTAAACTGCAGCAGGGACTCTCCCAAGTCAACATTGCATCAATGCCATTAGCAATGGTGTCAGGATGAGATTATTAAGTAGAGTGTCCTCTTTATAATCGCAATGATGTCCGTTGCCAAAACCCTGAAGCAGTTTCTATTCCCATATGAAACGTGCAGTCTGGAGTGAGCATATCAGTACATAACACACCCACCCAAAGCTGAGTGGGGTTTCCTGCTCTAAGCCTCAGGAGCTTTTTAGTAAGAAATGGAAATGAGAGCAAGTCTTCGCTATCACGGTACATAGAATGGGGGCGCCTCTTTCTGAAGAATGTGGGTTGGCAGGGAACATCGCTTATCGTTTTCATCTGCACCACAGACCTCTGTCACAGTTGGAATGATTGACACTTGCATGATGTAAAGTAAGGAGGAGTGCACGATACTCACATTGGGTTGGAACGTCGGCCCCTGTTACCCTTTTTGCCGATGACTGGTGTGCCGAAGTGCTCAGGATTGGTGAGAGGGAGTCTGTCAAGCGTCTACAGAGGAGACAACAGTAAAGAGACAGTCAGTACTCTTACATGGCATTAGAGATAATTAGTCAAACTGAAACACAGTTGTTCTCTACAGGATTTGATTCTCGCGTAAAATACATGAAGTGATTACATCATGACAAGCATGGTGAATCAGCATCTATCACCTTATAAAATGGATACAGTGAATGGCATTTGTCAAAGAAGCAAAGCATCTTGATGTAGCCAATGTACAGAAATAATGTCAAAATTGCATTTAGTAGCTGTCACTGTTTTGCCCCCAGCTTGCTAGTTTACATATTTTATGAAGTCAACAGAGAAAAAATATATACAAGGGATCTTTGCGGTGGATTGGGTCCTCAGTTTATGACAGAGTCCCATCCCTATGGGGGAGAGTTGTAAACAAAATTTGTAGGAAAGTTGGAAAGCACTGTAGCCACTAACCTACACTAATGCAGTACTAAAGTCATAATTACAGTAAATATTTGAATAAAAACAATGTAAATATACTTTTAGGCCTAACTGTTTATGCACAAAACTGTATACAGACATGATGATTGTCACTCAGGCAGACACTGGAAGGTCAATCCCCTTAAAGACTTTGATCAGAAGGATTACTCAGCAGTCTGTACACGCAATTTACATCTGAAATATTTGCTATGATATCAGTTTGAGCTGAACATCCCAACAGTATGGGACTGGGAATAAACGATAAATTTGTGCTCCGTCCTCAGGTACTGGAGAGAAAGTAAGTAAAGAGATATATTTGTGAATAAAAAACAATGCTGTGGAACCTCGGTTTAGGGATGACCCAGTTTACAAACAATACGGTCTATGGACATTTTTTATTTATTTATTTATTTTTTTTAAAGAAAAATTACCCCGGAATTACATAATATTGTCAGTTTACGAACAGTCCTGCCATTGCTGCAGAAGGCTCAGAACTTTGTTTTTCCTCGCACCGCAAAAACATCATTCGCTCCGTGCTTCTAGTATCTTTGTTTTTGTATAAAATGGCCGCCACATCCCACAATGTGATGAAAAAGCTGAAATGCATTGTGGGAAGTGGTGGCCATTTAGGTCTAGCAGTAACCACAGTGAACGTAAACATTACTGTCCCGAAAAAGCCCAAGACACTGCACAGTGATTTGCAAGCGAACCCACTGTGATTTCATCATCATACAGTTGGTACGGAAAGTATTCAGACCCGCTTAAATTTTTCACTCTTTCACTGTTATATTGCAGCCATTCGCTAAAATCATTGAAGTACATTTTTTTTCCTCATTAATGTACACACGGCACCCCATATTGTCAGAAATGTTTTTAATTGTTGAAATATTTGCCGATTTATTAAAAAAGAAAAACTGAAATATTACACAGCCATAAGTATTCAGACCCTTTGTTGTGACACTCATATTTAACTCTGGTGCTGTCCATTTTTTCTGATCATCCTTGATTTGGTTCTACACCTTCATTGGAGTCCAGCTGTGTTTGATTAAACTGATTGGACTTGATTAGGAAAGCCACATACCCGTCTATATAAGACCTTACAGCTCACGGTGCATATCAGAGCAAATGAGAATCATGAGGTCAAAGATGGTGAGAAATAAGATTCTCTGGTCTGATGAGACCAAGATAGAACTTTTTGGCCTTAATTCGAAGCACTATGTGTGGAGAAAACCAGGCACTGCTCATCACCTGTCCAATACAGTCCCAACAGTGAAGCATGGTGGTGGCAGCATCATGCTGTGGGGGTGTTTTTCAGCTGCAGGGACTGGATGACTGGTTGCAATCGAAGGAAAGTTGAATGCGGCCAAGTACAGGGATATCCTGGACGAAAACCTTCTCCAGAGTTCTCAGGACCTCAGATTGGGCCGAAGGTTCACCTTCCAACAAGACAATGACCCTAACCACACAGCTAAAATAACGAAGGAGTGGCTTCAGAACAACTCTGTGACTGTTTTTGAATGGCCCAACCAGAGCCCTGACTTAAACCCAATTGAGCATCTCTGGAGAGACCTGAAAATGGCTGTCCACCAACATTCACCATCCTAGCTGAGAGAACTGGAGCGGATCTGCGAGGAGGAATCCCAAATACAGGTGTAAAAAACTTGTTGCATCATTCCCAAAAAGACTCATGACTGTATTAGCTCAAAAGGGTGCTTCTCCTAAATACTGTGCAAAGAGTCTGAATACTTATGGATGTGTGATATTTCATTTTTTTCTTTTTTAATAAATCTGCAAAAATTTCAACAATTCCGTTTTTTTCTGTCAATATGGGATGCTTTGTATACAAATGGCTGCAATATAACAATGAGTGAAAATTTTAAGGGGGTCTGAATACTTTCCGTACCCACTGTCAATTGTTTTCACCTATTTCTGTATTGCAATGCAGAGTATTTCTTTTGTTAAACACACAATGATCAGAATAAGGTAAATATAATGTTGTTACATGGCTGGAACGGATTAATTGCATTTCCATGCATTGCCATGGGAAACATTACCTCGGTTTGCAAGCATTTCAGTTGTGAACGGGGTCAGGGAACAAATTAAATGTGTAACTCAAGGTTCCACTCTATATGAACAACATATAAAATTGAAGTTAATGTCCAAAGAGGGTTTATACTTTGACCAAAGGTGCGAGACAGCGTTACTTGCCTCGCTCTCTGCAAAGTGACGGGCTCCTTTAAGGCAGAGGGAGGAACGCCTTAAGGTCTTCTCGTCACCATCGTCAAACACTGTAGAGGTGACAATGCAAAAGACAAACTACAGTATATGCCAAGGATTCATGCAGAAATACACACACACACACACACAAAACAATCAATACAGGTATGTTCAATATTATATTTTAGCGGATACACGCACGACAACAAATACCACTTGAAGACTTGTTTACACATCTATAAGTGAAAGGAAAGTTCGTTTCTTTCCTAAATGATCCTACCAACTACAGTGGCGTGAAATCGTAATGGCCCCCTTCTCAAATTCTTAGATTTTTGCATGGTTTCCCCACTTTCTTTAAGATCATCAAACAAATGTAAATATCAGACAAATATAACTCAAGTGAACTTAAACTGCTGTTTTTAAAAGGTGATTTCATTTATTAAGGAAAAACAAAAAAACTATTCAAAGTTATCTGGACATCTGTGGAAAAAGTAATGGCCCCCTAAACCAAATAACCGGTTGAGCCATCCTCAGCAGCAACTGAAATCAAGCGTTTTCTTTAACTGGCAATGAGTCCTTCACATCTCTATGGAGATATTTTGGCCTGCTCTTCCTTGCAGAATTGTTTGAATTCAGCAAAAATGGAGGGTTCTCGAGCATGGACGGCCTTTTTAAGATCATGTCACTGCATTTCAATCGGATTCAAGTCTGGACTTTGACTAGGTCACTCCAAAACCTTCAATTTGTTTTCTTAAGCCATTCAGAAGAAGACTTGTTGGTGTGTTTTGGATGTTTATCGTGCTGCCAAACCCAAGTGCGCTTCAGCTTGAGGTCACAAACTGATGACTAAACATTCTCCCCCAGGATTTTTTGTTAAAGAGCAGAATTAATGGTTCCATCAATCCCAGCAAGTTGTCCAGGTCCAGAAGGAGCAAACCAGCCCAAGACCATCACACTACCACCACGTTAGACCTTTGGTATGATGTTCTTTTTCTGAAATGCTGTGCTACATATACGCCAGATGTAATGAGACACACACCTTCCAAAAAGCTCAACTTTCATCTCGTCAGTCTGTAGATTACTCTCCCAAAAGTCTTGGCAATCATTCAGATGTTTTTTCACAAAAGTAAGAGTTTTGGCCTTGGAACTCTGCCATTGATGCCATTTTTGCCCAATCTCTTCCTTACTGTTGTGTCATGAACACTTTCCAGACTGATAGATGTCAATTACTTTATTTCTCGACTGTTCTAGAATTTCTTTGGCTCGTGTCCTTTTGTTACAGCTTTTTTAGATCTTTTGTCCAACTTGATTTTGCCAGGACAGATTCTGTTGAAAGGATTTCTTGATTGAACAGGTCTGGAGGTAACCCGGTTTGGGTGTGAAAAAATTGTGATTAGCCACATTTAATTCACAATTTAACAAGGGGGGTACTTTTTCCACAAAGGGTCAGGTAACTTTGAATAGTTTTATTTTCCTTAATAAATGAAATCGCCATTTAAAAACAGCATTTTAAGTTCACTTGGTTTATATTTGTCTGATATTTACAGTACATTGTTTGATAATCTTAAACATTAAAGTGGGGAAACTATACAAAAATATAAGAATTTGAGAAGGAGGCAATACTTTTTAACAGCCCTGTATCTGCAGCAGTGACGTGTGCATTTCTTCTCCCACATATGAATGAAAAGTGCAAAAGCAAGAATGCCCCCCCCCCCCTTCACTGCTCGGCCAGTCCTCCAGTTTTAATGCACCATGGGCGTGTGGGGTGGTAGTCCGGTGCCCGTGCCCCTCCCTTTGGGAATGGTCGGGGTGTTTGGTCGGGCCTCGGGGCCTCCCTGGGCCTGGGGGGGTCAGTGGCGACCCCCTGGCTGGGTCCCCTTGCTGGACTGGCTTGCTCGGCCCCACCTTTTTGGGTGGGGAGGGCTCACCCTTCCTCGATGTGCCGGCTCAGCAGCTCCGTACACCAGTTGACTAACATGCATGTGATATGGTGTTCATTCACTAATACGTTCGATAGACACACTATTGGCTTTAATTACTTGTGCTGGGATCACTAACAACAACACAGGTTATACTAACATATCAACTCACAGGTTCCTACAGGTGTTTAGACTTAAAAAAGTATCCAACACACCACTCCTCAATAGCACTGCCTTGTTCATTTTCCCTCATCTTGTCCTGGCCTTTTCTGTCCTCTCTTATCTTATTGTCTTGGTTAGTTATTGCATGTCATCATCTATCCCTCTGTCTGTCCCCTAAAGCCAGTTTATTTCCAGCTCCATATTCAATAAACATCAGAATAATAAAAACATTTAAAAATAAGCAGAGGGAGCATTTCAAACTCCCCTGTTGCACAGCAAAACTGTTCCAGTACAAAGGCATACTGATCCACCATTCTGCAAAGACAGGTTTTAAAAAAATAAATACAAATAAAAAAACATGAATGTGTGCTGAGATGATTTTTGAGGCAGCAGCAAAATAGGCTGTTGAGCTAGTTACAACTTACACCAGTAAAAAGAACATAATGTCAATTATTTTAAACGTGTTTATTTTTCAATTCTGCAAAAATTAAATGGTTTTGAGTGCAAGTTAGATGTAGGTAGCTAGGATTATTTTAAGGCACTGCACATTACTTATGCCGCACAGTCAGAATAATAAATTATTTTCCTTAAGACTAATTCTAATAATTGTTTTCTAACGCTGGATCAAATATTTGGCTTTGCTGTTTTGCTTCATTTTTTTTTTTAATTGGGCAGGTATTTTAGAGGTAACGCCTACTGGACATAACTCACTAATAAACAAATACAGACAGTTGACTAAAAGTTAAAAGAACATAAAAGCAGTATTGAGCAGATGTGGCCCTCAGGACATGACTGGGAGCAAAAGTAGGTTAATAAGAGAGTAAATATTGCAGTCTGTCTGAGCTGAACACAAAGAGGCAACTGTTTAACTTAATCCTTCATAGGTGTTTAATTGAAATATTTGGAAATTGAATTTGTCAACCATAGAAAGTCAATAGACTACTTGTTTTGTGCCTTTTTAAAATAATATTATTTCATTGCAATGATGTAGTATTGTGTGTATATGCATTTTGTTGGTCTGGTATTTTATTTATTTCATCCTATTTTTGCTTCACTTATGGGTCAGAAGAAAGTACAATGTGAGAGATCCATTCTGACCACACACTTACGTTACCAAATGTGGATCCTTGCAATATATAAATGGTTATGACATAGCAATATCCCAACAATATGCCAAATTTGCTACACATTTCTGTTGCCGCAAAATATTGAATTATACTGCATTCGTAAGTAAAGGTGCAAGTAAAGGTGCAATGCTTATTTTTATTTTTTACTAACAAATTATATGTTTTACTTTTGACTAGCTTTCATGATAATGACTCACCAACTGTGTAAATACTTGCGTCGGTCAGCTTAATGATTGTGGCCTCCTGGTGAACTCCATCCTGGTTCTTCACTTCTACAATAGCACCCACCTGTAGGAACCAAACATTGCTGAATTTTGGCTTAATAATCAAAAAAGAACCTTTTGTGTTTTGGTGGAAAATGTCATCATGTGTTTGAAAGTAATGTGACGCTATTAAGACTGCTTCACTGGGGAACACAATTTTTTTGTTTAGTTAGGTCTGGCAGCTGTTTTGAACTAATTTTTGGGTGCGAAATTCAAAACTGATCTCAGTTTTTTTTCTAGTTTTTGAACTATAGATCCATGTTTTCTAAAAAATATGACAAATATTGTACTTAACAGATATGTGCTTGCTTTATAAAACTTTTCAAATATTGACATACAATGAAATATGAACGAAACAGGCATGACTGAAATGTTTATTTAACACTATTATGTTTTACAAAGAATATGGCACAAATCCTCTTAATTCCTACTATGCTAGCTTTCTGTTTGCAGATATTGATAGTACTGACCTATTGGGAGCTACACACACCTCTCACCGCACTCTCAATTGTGATTGCACAAACAAGTTGCCGCATAGCTGTAGATGAGTCCAATCGTAATCAGATGGCAAGTCTTACTAAAGCTAATCAGTGGAATTTTGGAGGGTAAGCTGTGGAGAAAAAACTTGACGTGCTAGAAAAAAAATGACTGCAATCTTGGAATCAGCATGCCAATTTTAGTTTTAATCAGCATAAAAATTAACTCAACAGAGGTTTTGTTTCTAATTGTTCTACCAGTGGCGGCACGGTGTGGGCGACTGGTTAGAGCGTCAGCCTCACAGTTCTGAGAACCGGGGTTCAATCCCCAGCCCTGCCTGTGTGGAGTTTGCATGTTCTCCCCCTGCCTGCGTGGGTTTTCTCCGGGCACTCCGGTTTCCTCCCACATCCCAAAAACATGCATGAATTGGAGACTCTAAATTGCCCGTAGGTGTGAATGTGAGTGCGAATGGTTGTTTGTGCCCTGCGATTGGCTGGCAACCAGTTCAGGGTGTACCCCGCCTCCTGCCTGATGATAGCTGGGATAGGCTCCAGCACGCCCACGACCCTATTGAGGAGAAGCGGCTCAGAAAATGGATGGATGGATGTTCACCAGTGTAATTCTAACTGACTGAAATTAAATAGCAAAGCCAGGTTTGACACTGAGGCTCTGCTCTGTGAATTAAAATTGTGAATAATGCCATGACATTTCAATCAAAATAAAACAATCATAAAGCAATACATGATGTTGATGAGTGCCACGCTTCTTCATCCAACCGAGCTCACCTTTAGAGGTCCTTTGATGCTTTCATCGTTGACCTCAGCTGTGGACAGATCTGATTTAAAGGTCACCTGAGGTAGAAGAGGGAGATCAAGAAGACACTCAGCAAAATGAATGGAGAATCAATTCTGAACAGTCAAAACACAACATCCTTTCATAGTCAACATTTCCGTTGCTTTGATATAACAGTGACTGTGATGGACTCTACATGGCTAAAAAGCATAACAGTTTGACGTAGAATTGTAGGAAAGACGACTGTGTCATTTCACAGACAGTGCAAGTTTGAGAATTGCAGATTTTAATTCTAAATGTCAAACCTCCCTACCATCCACCCCTCTGCAGCCTCTGCTAAGTGAGCCACAGTCGATCATAATCTGATCATGGATCTGTTAACACTGAGACCAAAAGGTGCAAATCCAGCACACTGTTGAAAATCTACAAACTGCCAGGAGCAAAAAAAATCTGTTGGACAGACTCAAATGTCAATAATATTTCATACCAATCGGACTCCATCCCCTCCCACTTGTACTCATCTGTTTTCTGTAATTCCCTTATGTAATTTTTCAATGTAAAAATCAAACAGCAGCAACTTCCTACTTTCTCCTGCCTTAGTCAATTCTCACCGCCTCCCCCGTCCTACCTGTCCACTCACTAAGTTTTGCTCTGCTTTGCGCCATGGACATTTAAAAAATAATATGTCAATCCAAGCCATCCACTTGCCAACTTGACCCACTCCGTACTGTTTTGGTAAAAGATGGCTTCCCATCCCTGGTTCCCCTCTAACATCATCCACTAATGTCTCTCTCCTGGTATTGTTCCATCATTCAAAACTGAAGCCATAATCCCAATAATGAAAAAATCTGGTTCAGATCCAAATAATTTCAATAACCTTCGTCCCATCTCCAACCTCCCATTTCTAGAAAAACCTGGGAAAAGACCGTCACTTCCCAGCTCCACTCCCACCTCACGTCCAAAAATCTCTATGAACAATTCCAGTCTGGTTTCCGCACGCTCCATAGCACCGAAACAGTACTCAACAAAATCACTAATGCAGCTGACTTTGCCTTACACACCATCCCCATCCTCCTTGATCTGACTACAGCTTTTGATACCATTTCAGAATCAGAATCATCTTTATTTGCCAAGTAGGTCAAAAAAACACATTTCCCACACCATCCTCCTAAACAGACTCCACCAAATTCACATTACACACACACACACACACACACACACACACACATACCCCACCAGTGGTTCAGTTCTTAGCCCTCCGGCCGCACCCAGTTTGTTCAAATAAAATCATTTAAATCCCATCCGGCCCCATTTCTTCTGGTGTCCGCCAGGCCCCCCCCACACTGCTGCTGTCCTTGTTCATAGCCTCGTCACTTCCCGCCTGGATTATTGCAACTCATTCCTGTTTGGTTTCCCCCACAAGTCACAAAAAAAAAAACCTACAGTTTCTCCAAAACTTTGCCACCCGTATTATCGCAAGGACCCCCTCTACTCAGCAAACCACTCCAGCCCTACAATAACTTCACTGGCTTCCTGCCCAATACCGCATCCAATATAAAATACCGATTGGCACCTTCCAGGCCATCAATAATTTATATTTTGCTGACCTTCTTCGCATTGGTATACCGTCCCGCTCTCTCAGTTCTTCATCCTTCCTTCCACCTCACCGTCCCTTCTGCACATCTGTCCACCGCTCTACCCTCCATCTTTGGAACTCACTAGTAACCTGACCTCTGAAATACAGATTCAGTAACCCTATTTAAATCCAAACTGAAAATACACCTATTCCGGACTGCCTATTCATTTTAACAGTTCATCACATTATTATTTGCGATTTTAATTGATCTTTTATGTTGTTATTTTTATTGTACTTCTTTTAACTATTGTTTGTACAGAGACCTTGAGTGAAAAATTATTATTATTATTAAATGAACGGACTGTGATACAGTTGTTGCTCATCTGAATCCTTACAAACTGCATCTAATAAATATGACTTTATAATTCGCAGAAGCTACTTAATCATATATCTCACTAGATTCTAGTTCAAACGCTGGAGATTTTAGTTCAAAACAAGTTCATAAGATCTAATTACTGATATGATCTTATGAAACTTCAAAAACTCTCGGACCAACTACTTTCATATTTTTGCATTTTTTGTCTCGACCACATCACTGCTCTACTAATGCAATTGTACCGTGGTGCAACACAGCAATAAACACGTCAGAGTCACCTGTAGAGACACTTTCATGTGTTTAGGTTAATTTTGGCCACTTTTTGCATTGCCAAATAAATTTTACAATAAGCTATTGCTGATGTTTTTCTGTGATGCTGAACTACTGACAACCAATTTTGTCAAGCTCAGTCTCGACTTTAGCCACTAATGCACTAAAACAGTTCACATGTTCTCATACTTGGTGTCAGTCACCTCTGCGGTAGAATGCAAAAAGGAAACCAGCACTGCAATACCAATACTAGCAGGCAGGTAAAGGCCAACTGAACAGAGCAATGCTATTAAGACATAGCTCTACTGATCCATGGAAATGTGTCCACAGAGTTCCTTTGCAATCTGCTCATAATTGTAAGCGTAGTGTGTCAAAAAACAAAAACAAGCCTGCAGGTAGCAAATTCACAATATTCCTGCTCTATTTCAAGTGTGAGCACACAAACCAGTATTACTTCCTACTAGGCTTTGCACGATCAGGGTTTTTGGGGCCGATCATTGATCAGCGAGTTGAAAAAAAACAATAACCGATCACAAGATGGAGGAATGTCTATTTAAATGACCTGTTCATTTACTGTATATACTTGTGTACTTAACTGTCCATCCATCCATCCATTTTCTGAGCCGCTTCTCCTCACTAGGGTCGTGGGCGTGCTTTTTTTTTTTTAAATAACTTTATTGGCCGTCAGATATTTCCAATACATCAAAAGATGCGCGACAAAGCTAACAATAAACTAGCTTTTGGATTCGAATATACTGTGCACGATGGCGACGCGGAGTAAATGTCTTTTGCGGAGTCGATCAATGACATCATTGATCAGATTGGCGAATTATGACATTAAAGCCGATCAGCATAAAATGCTAAATATCAGCAGATACCGATCAGCCCGATAAAATCGGTGTAAAGTCTACTTCCTACTGAGACCTTTGGCTGCTACGTTACTCAAGCAAACTCAGTCAATGCACATTCGCAAATATCCTGACACCTGTTAGACATTCAAATGAATATTACAAAGACAATCAAACTATCAGTTTAGGTTCTCTTTTTATAATATGCGGACAAATGCAAGACTCCAGGTATTACATTATATAGATGTCACCTCCAAAAGAGTTTGCATGTTCTCCCCGTGCCTGCGTGGGTTTTCTCCGGGCACTCCGGTTTCCTCCCACATCCCAAAAACATGCATTAATTGGGGACTCTAAATTGCCTGGAGGCATGACTGTGAGTCCGAATGGTTGTTTGTTTCTATGTGCCCTGCGATTGGCTGGCAACCAGTTCAGGGGGTACCCCCCCCCCCCTCCTGCCCGATGATAGCTGGAATAGGCTCCAGCACGCCCGCGACCCTAGTGAGGAGAAGCGGCTCAGAAAATGGATGGATGGATGGATGATTACTATAAGAACATAGTAAGCTACTGACTGCATGGGCAGCAAACTATTTGGGTCTGGAACAGTTGGCGCTCTGATAGTTGCTGCCAAGTTGTATAATCCAGTATGCCTCCATTGTAAGAGACAAGCGAGCTGCCCCTCCTCTATTATATTAACCAGATGCTCAGCCCTACTGGGGAATGATACAGTACAGTGCGTATGTTGCATAGTCTTCATCAGCAAAGCATGAACCCAATGGGGAAACAACATTGGGGCTGTCATACTGTGAGGAGGGTATGGATAAGATGGATGCCTGAGGCCTTAATCGGTAATTTGTGGGCTCGACTAGACCCTGCATCTGTGTGAGCTTAGCCCTAGGATGGTGCTCCAACAACTATGGTGATGGACTGCTACTAGCAACCTCAGGTGGTGCTTCACCATGCAAGTGAAACAGCTGGATTTTTGTCGACGTTCAGCACAACATCTTACAATCATTCTTCATTATTCCAATATGAAAACTTCACCATAAATCATCCAAATTAACAAAGTTATCCATCAGTGTTTGTATAACGTACCTAATTTGTGACTCAAATTGGGATTCGAGTGGCCATGGAAAAGCAATCATCACTCACATGAGAAATTATTTCTTAGATTTATAGATACAATTTACTTTATTCCGACAAGCGCTACAACTGCATTTACTTCAGAAAATACAAAATATTTCATAATTTTGTGCCTGTGTTTATGACCAATGTCATTTTGACTTTGAATGATTTTGCACGATAGTAGTTCGTTCTTGCAGTTGAGTTGATCGTGGATCACGGATGCAAATAACGAGATGATGACCTCCGCGGAAGAAGGAATCCAATAGCAGAACCCGAGAACCTGCATGCATTTTCATGGCAGCAACACAACCAAAGCCAGAAAGGAGACGACTGCACCAGAATGAACGGGAGAAAGTGGAGCAGAATCCAACACCGTGTGGCAGATGACGAGAGCTGGCCGGTTAGCCGGCCAGCTAGCTAGCTAGAAAGGAGGCAGCTGATCCTAGACGACAAGGATTTACAGTACCGATTGGTGCAAAATCAACCCGGGTTCTACCATTGGCCACCGAACAGCGAGGGATCCTGGTTAAAGTAAGCCATTTTAAACTTCATTACAGAGAAGCGGCAGCCGAAACGTGCCAGCATACTCTCTTTCTGCTTCAATAGATTATTTTCAAATTATCAAATTGGATTTTTGAGTCATTGGACTATGGCATGTCTTTATTTCGGAATAGTACGTGTAACGATTCATTTCTGACTCAACACAAATAACATACAGTATCAGGATTTAGAAGGCTAGTCCGCGGCCTAGTGACCATTGTATCATTATTTATTATCTACAGCAAGAAAAAACAATAAATTTAAAATGTCATATCATAAGCACATAAGCTTTCTGAATGAAAGCTTACCTTAGCCTTGACGAGACGTTTGGCCGTCTTAATCTTGGCCTCGCAAAAAGCCCCTCGGTACTTGGCACTCACATCAGTCCCTACTGTCAAGTAAGGCGGCTCCTCCAGAGTCTGAGGGAAACAAAGAAAACAACACAAGAGAAAAAGGTAAATCCAACACACATTTTTGAATATTCATCTTAGAGACACGGGTATTCTTAAAGCTCAGGTAGGAGAGCATGTATACATGCAGCTTTGCTCATTTAAAGCCAGCAATACAAAACCCATCCTAGCTCAGTGAAAATTGTGGATATTTGAAAAGAAGCCACAGAGGAAGCAAGTAAAAAGGCTACAACATTACTGCTTTGAGACTACAAAAGGAGAATCTCATTGTAAAGCAACCCACTACCATTCAATCATCACAACATGATTATCTCCTACATTGAAAGGTCGATGCAGAGAAAACACTATGAGAGGGTGAAGGAAGATGATGCTTGTCTTGTGGACACCGCTGTTTTGTTTGCACTTGGCCAATTTTTCTAACACCTTTTAATGTTAGAATTCCTTGTCACTTTGGAAATAATCACTATGCCACACAAAAAAACATGGAAATATAAATGAATCTGCAATGATGCCCCTGTTATTTGTAAATGTTGTATTACTGTACATAAGTTATTGAGCTGTCTACAGGCATTTTAAGTCAAGTGTCTGTCCAGTAATACATACAGTGTAACATTTCGGTGCCTGCCCTATCTGCTTGCAATATACAGTAAGTCTTGATATACACTGAACAAAAACTTTTGTTTTTGCTCCCATTTTTTGAGAGCTGCACTCCAAGAGCTAAAACCTTTTCTACATACACAAAAGGCCATTTCCCTCAAATATTGTGAGGCAGTGGGGTTATGGTAGGGGCAGGCGTATGTTATGGCCAATGAACACAGGAGCATTTTATTGATGGCATTTTGAATGCACAGAGATATCGTGAGGCCCATTGTTGTGCCATTCATCCACGACCATTACCTCATGTTGCAGCATGGTAATGGAGGACCCCATGTTGCAAGGATCTGTACACAATTCCTGGAAGATGAAAACATCCCAGTTCTTGCATGGCCAGCATACTCTCCGGACATGTAAGCCATTGAGCATATTTGGGATGCTGTAGATCGGCGTATACGACAGCGTGTTCCAATTCCTGCCAATATCCAGCAACTTCGCACAGACATTGAAGAGGGGTGGACCAACATTCCAGAATCAACAACCTGATCAACTCTATGCGAAGGAGATGTGTTGCACTGCGTGAGGCAAATGGTGGTCACACCAAATACTGACTGTTTTTCTGACCCCACCAGACCCCACAATAAAAAAGAGAAATGCTCACTAACACAGATATAGACAGATTTGTGAACAATAATTGAGGGAAATGGCCTTTTATGTATGTAGAAAAAGTTTTAGATCTTTGAGTCCAGCTCATGAAAAATGTGAGCAAAAGCAAAAGTGTTGCATTTATATTTTTATTCAGTATAGTTTTAGTTTATTGTAAGCCAGGGATCTCATACTAAGCCGACAGTTGCTTCTTCTTCAGTCTTCTTCACCTCACTAACCAACAGCTGAAAAATCCTGGAGAAAAAGGAAACCGCTGTAGCATATTGGTAAAAGTGCCACAATCAAATAAAAACAGACACTTTACATTAGCCTTGTTTTAATTTTCCTTTCTAAACTAGACTTCAATCTCCATTGGGAACTTTGTTTCATCAATCTACTATAACTACAACTTCATGGGCTGGAATTAAAAACTTTTATGTTCACTTTGCATCATTAACTGAACACACGGCTCCTTAATTACACACAGTCAAACCTCCAATGTCAAATATTCCAAATTTAATCATGCAATTTGGATTTTAAAATGTTGTGCATAAATATGCCTCAAATGTCAAGGAAACCTTCAACTCAGTGATCAGATTTAATGATTAATGTAGTTTCCATTATTTTCATATTCTGTACTTTCTTTTGTGATGCCAATACAAAGAAGTACCACTGATTTCAAAGAGGAAAAGTTAACACACAACACTGGTGTCTCAGTCAAGGTGGATTGCCACATCAATAGTTTTACTTGTAAAGACCGTGCTGTAAAATAAGCAAGGGTGCACAATTATTTTGGTCTGGTTCTCAAAGGAGCACCATTGGTTGTTGCTTGGTGCTCATCTTTTTCCCATCCCACCGAACTCACTAGATTAACTAACTGACAGTATGGGACCGCGCGATAAGCTGATTTGCCGATTTCTGTAGGGCAACAGTTCCCAATCTTTTTTGCACCTAAAGCGGTTTCACATAAAGACATATTTTGACGGACCGTTGTAGCCGCTGTGCAGCAAGACCGAGACGCCCATGAAGCCCGCCGACAGGCCATTTTACACTTAGCCACCATTGCCACCCCGCGAGTGGCACGGCGCCTTTGCGGGGCAGTTTCCCACGCGGCACACAATCGTGGCAGGACTCAACTGAACTGAGAAAGGAATGAATCAGTTCACAAAGTGATCCCATTCAGTATGTTCATTTGAACAAGTTGTTAAAGAACGACAACGCTACTCCCAAGAAAAAGAGAATCCAAAATGCTTGGTATGCAAATGCTACAGTAAGTGACACTGATCGGGGGGGCCGTTCCTCCCAATAAAGCCCTTCCAGGTCTCACTGTCATTTCCCACGTGAGCATTGAAGTCCCCCAGCAGAACGATGGAGACCCCAGCACCCCCTCCAAGGACTCCAAAAAGGGTGGGTACTCTGAACTGCTGTTTGGTGCATAGGCACAAACAACAGTCAGGACCCGTCACCCCACCCGAAGACGGAGGAAGGCTACCCAACAACACAAGTAATCCATACATACAGAAGAAAGTAGAACAAATAACATCAGAAATTAATTTGTGTGTAATAATGTGGCATGGCACGGGGGGGACGACTGGTTAGAGCATTTGCCTCACAGTTTTGAGGACCAGGGTTCAATCCCCGGCCCCGCCTGTGTGGAGTTTGCATGCCTGCATGGGTTTTCTCCGGTTTCTCCCACATCCCAAAAACATGCATGGTAGGTTAATTGGCAACTCTAAATTGCCCGTAGGTGTGAATGTGAGTGCGGATGGTTGTTTGTATGTGCCCTGCGATTGGCTGGCAACCAGTTCAGGGTGTACCCCGCTCACCACGCAATACCCCATTGCTGGGGGGTAAAAAGCATTTCAAAGCTCGTTTAAGTTTGCTGAACAACATTTGGACAAGCCAGTTAAATACTGGGAGAATATAGTCTGGTCTGATGAGAGCAACATTGACTTTGTATGCCATAATGCACACCACGTTTGGAGGAGAAATGGCACTGCACATCACCCTAAAAACACCATACCAATAGTGATGTTCGGAGGTGGGAACATGCTGCTTATCAGCAAATGGTACTGGTAAATTTCACATTTTTTAAGGAAGGATGAATGGGCAAATGTACTGAGACATTCCTGACAAAATCCGCTGCCATCTACGAGGATGATGAAAATGAAATAAGGGTGGACATTTTAGCACGATAATGATCCAAAACATACTGCCAAGGAAACTCTCAATTGGTTTCAAAGAAAAAAAAATAAAGCTGCTAGAATGACTTAGCCAATCACCTGACTTGAATCAAATTGAAAATCTATGGAAAGAACTGAAACTCAAGGTCCATAAAAGAAGCCCACGGAACCTTCAAGATGTTGAAGACTTCTGTGGAATGGGCCAAAATCACACCAGAGCAATGCATGCAACCAGTTTCTCCATACAGGAGGCGTCTTGAACCTGTCATTGTAAACAGAGGCTTTTCTACAAAGTATTAAATAAATACCAGTTGGAATGTTCAATACTTTTTCCCTGTGTCATTTCACATTATTACACAACTGAATTTCTGAGCTTATTTGTTCTACTTTCTTTGTATGTATGGATTACTTGTGTTGTTCCCAACGTCTGGTGAAATGTTCATGTCAATAGCACCTTTGGAAATATATTTAGTGAGAGAAATGGTGACGTGTTAAATACTTATTTCAGCCGATGAATCCTCACTAGGGTGGGCTGGAGCCTCTCGTATTCTCCGGACTGCTGGGCAGCAATACTTGTGTCAGTATATGATGATTGTCAGCCACTGATTTAATCGCTTGATAATTGTGAGCTCTTCCGGCAGACACATCTGAGCTGAAAACTGCCTTGTATAAATGGCCACTTAGTCGCCACACCTTATGCTGTTTTATAAAAAAAATATTTCATTGAAAATCTGTTCAACAAGCACATGCTGAATATGACCGCACTTACTATTGACAGTTTCTATTAGCGCAAGCTTTGATTTGTGCTTTGCTCGTTAATTCTTTATCCGACCCGAATTTTGAAGGGAGCAGACCCTGAAATTTAGAAAAAAATTATAACAACAGGGGCCAGGCTTAGCCAATATTCCTACGATCCATCAACTGAAACACCCAACTTTTATTGCAAACAAAAAGGAAACATTTGTTCACAAGTTGATGGAATGCATCTCCTCTGTTAAGTTGGCCACAAGGGCATACACATTCATAGCATAATAGGGTGTCCGCTTTGAGAGTACCCCAGTGCCTTTTATTCTCAATGCTCAAATAAACACCACATCTGTCTGCCCACAGCACCAGCTACTCTATCAAACATCAGGTTTACATGACACAGAGGACATTTCCAGTGGCGAGTTCACTCGCTTCTCAGCTACGGGTGTAACACAAGGCTGGTGCCAGGTCCCAGTACATACAGTACTTTCACTCATTTCCTTTGGCTTGAAGCACTGTTCTTTCCTAAGTCTTGGTAGTGCTACAGAGTCAGAAAGGACAGTTTGGGATTGTCACAACGGTGGCCACCAAACCTCCACATCATAACAGGGCAAAAGTTACAAAAGAAGATTGAGGCCTGCACGTCTGCAAACATAAGATACCTTACCACATTCAATGTATGAAAAAAAAGATTCAATTCTTTAATAGGATTTTCATTCAGCCTAAACAGCTCCTTACATTGAACAAAATGAACGACACAATTCTGAATATGTTCAGACAGACTTAATTCTAACTCAAACTGTGTTAAAGCTCAAACTACAAGACCTGCTCCCACCTACGATACTGGAGGGGAAAATATGCGGTCTTCATCATTAGACATTTTTGTATCTGCATGCTAAAGCCAGAGTAATGCAACAGCAACAATACAGTCAAACATTGTTGGCCCTTTACCAATGATGTGGAAAACAATCTGCAGGCACAAAGGCTAGATTAAACACATCCACAATTGGGACTCGGCATGAGGTGATGAAAAACAGGACAGACTGACATGGAAACTAAACCCTACAGTGAAAAAACATGTATAGTGTAACCTTGGTTAAATCACGTCTGTAAGAAAATAAATTGTGACGACTGAAATGAGAATCAGATCATTCAGTAGTAGTAATAGCAGTACACACATCACGATAAATAAATTGAATATCCTTGTCTGACTCACAAAACTGGCATTTGTATTTGCACCTTTTCAGTATTTAACCCTGTCATATCAGACAATGCTCCTGCTACATACAGTATGGCAGATTTTGAAAACCATTCATTCTTCCCCAAGAAGATCCCTGTATGAGGGATTCTGGTGACGGCGAAATTAGTGCACTCTCTTGTCAGTAGTGATTCTCATAACTCGGAAAATGTAACAAGAAACTAAGTGGAAATGAGCTGCTGCTTCATACAATCTTTAGATAAAATTGACTTCATTTGCCTTTATAAATGGAAATCAAAATATGACCCAATTGAATGATAAGG
Organism: Phycodurus eques; assembly: GCF_024500275.1. Lineage (NCBI taxonomy): Eukaryota > Metazoa > Chordata > Actinopteri > Syngnathiformes > Syngnathidae > Phycodurus > Phycodurus eques. Next base: position 17,957,952 of record NC_084535.1, read on the forward strand.
GAAGAGTTACACCTGTTCTTGCAGGCTGTTAGAATGAAGGCCAGCCGCCATATTACAAATACCAAAGTGCTCAACTGCAGTAATATAATCTCCCTCTCTCCCTCTCTCTCTCTCGATTCCAGTTGTCTCTCTGTATTGCTGTCCAATTCAAGAATGATTCCAGTTGTCTTGACTTAACATAAAGTAATCTCGTTGCACACTGCTTTTGTCTACCATCTAGCACACATTTTATCATCGCAGTCATGTGGACATCTGATCTCATGTATCAATATTTGAGTAAATCACCATCACCACACTTGGATGAGTACACATTAGATTAAATGGATTCTAAATCTTGAAGCACATTTTTGGAAATGTCATGATGATGAAAATACGTGTAAATGTAAAACACACAGAAATGGTCAACTAACACACAGAGGATTAATTTAATTAATGTATTGTACGGCCACTGGTCACTGTTGCCCTTCAAGCCTAATAAAATAAACTAGATTGATTATTGCGATACCTCACATAGCCTCAGTCTGGATTTACAGAGAAGGTTCTAGTGCACAATCAGAATTTATTGTCGATAGCCAATTTTTTTAGACTGTCTATTTCCGTGTATATTTCAAGTGACAGATTAATGATATGGCTGTGTTTACAGTGACAAAACTCATTAAACAAACCACGTGAAGATGCTAAAATGAGACTTAAATAATTCCACAAGTTTCAACATCGGGCAGTGACACTACTAGAGGTGATGATACAATGCTGAGTAAGCCATTCAGCTCTTCTAACATCTTGCTGTATTTTTCAGTATTTTATTTTTCATATTTGGTGAATACCGTTTTCATTTACCATGCTGGCGCACTTGGTGCTGTACCGAGAATGAAGTCACGGAAATGACATACAGGAAATTTTACCAAACATTCGGTGGAGCGTGGCTCCTTGTATCCCATTTGTAAAAAGCTACCTATAAACATATTGTTTAGCGTTTTTGTAGAAGAAAATAATCATAAGGATCTCTGGTTTAATTTATTCTAAATTAAATATGTTCGATAGATTTTTTTTAAAACTTCTTTCCAAGGTGCCTGACATAAAATACACCCACCGAACAATGCATGCAAAAAAACGTAGCAATAATAGGGAATGACTCACTCTCCCTGCATTGCACTGCCTGGGATATTTCTGGCTGATAACAGGCTTCGATGATCTTCCGCGAACAAAATTCACACGTCCTTCCGAGGACCCCTTAACTGCCCAACAAAGTGCCTGACATAAAATAAACTAACTTCATATCGCGCGAGCTAGGGCTGAGAAAAAAAAAGTTGGCTTAACTCGGCTAGGTCGACTACAAAATTTGGTCGACGCAAAATTTCTGCCTCCACGCTCCGCTAGAAGTATGTTCGTGCAGCCGTCCATGTTTTCCACACGGACGGACGACGTCTTGCAGACAACGCATCGTTGGGATAATGGTGAAAGTGCGGGATCATCATTTTAAATTAAAAAGGGTTACAAATAAAGTCCTATGTAATTACTACAAAGTGGAGGAGGAATACAACTTCTACTGTGATCCAACATCCAAACCGAAAACAATATCGGACACCAGCTCGAAGAACTTAAGATAAGCTTTGTTTTTTTACCCTACCATTGGTAGTTAGAACGTACTGTATAGTGTTATATGAGGACGAGACGCGCCAAGATAGCATCATATCAGATCATTACTGAATTATTCAATGAATTATTCGATAGGTTAATTGATTCTAAAAATATTCGATCGTGACAGCCCTAGCCCTAGCAATGCATGCACAAAACGCAGCAATAATAGGGAAATTTAAAATATTGCCTCTCCCGAAGAAGCCATCTTTTTTCCCCACTTGCTGTCCTTTAAAACAGAATAAAACAGTTGTAGAGTGTTGTAGAATGATCGCATAGAAGGGGGCACCTACAGTACGTCATATCGAAGCGACTATTCAGTTGTAATAATGAATTCCAGCGTAGGGGATGACAGAATTGATAGGTTTAAATACGGTAATTAAATACCATTTGCCTTGGCTAACTCCCCCACCCCCCACCGCTCCAATACCCGCTGACCCCCTTTGATTTAATAGAGGGTAACAGATCTGCAATTGTTTTGTTTATTTAATCATCAACTCACCGCCAATTTTAAAAAGTAATTACCCCCCACCCCATTTCTGTTAAAGCATGAATTAATTGTGTCTAATCACCACTTTTGGTTAATTTTCAATGATAATACCCAAGCCTGATTATCTCCAGACCTGTTCAATCAAAAAATAATTTAAACAGATTATGTCCGGACAAAATCACCTAAGACAAAAGATCTAAAAAAGCTGCAACAAAATGGCATGATCCAAGGAAATTTTAGAACAGTCGCGAAATAAAGTAACTTACATCTATCAGTCTAGAAAGGGTTACAAAAGCCATTTCTAAAGCCTTAGGATTCCAGCGAACCATAGGGAGAGCCATTATCCTCACACTGAGAAAACGTGGAACAGTGGTGAACCTTCCCAGGACAAAGATTACGCCAAGAGAACGGCAATGAATCATCCAGGAGGCCACAAAGGAACTCAAGACAACCTCTAAAGAACTGCAGGCCTCGTTTGCCTCAGTTAAGATCAGTTCATGACACAACAATAAGGAAGAGACTGCGCAAAAATGGCATCCATGGCAGAGTTCCAAGGCCAAAATCACTGCTGACCAAAAAGAACATAAAGGCCCGCCTTATGCCTGGATCAGACTACAAGACAAATTTGGTCTTTCCCAATTGCACTATGTCAGACTATTGCCATCAAATCTTGCCGTTTTTCGGGCAGGCAGCGGCAACACTACATGACATTTATTCCGACAACACAGTATGCCGTCTTTTACGATCAGCATTTCAGAAAAAGAACATCATACCATCAGACTAACATGGTGTTGGTAGTGTCATGGTCTTTGCGTCAGACAAACATGGTGTTGGTAGTGTCATGGTCTTTGGCTGCTTTGCTCCTTCAGGACCTGGACAAACTTGCTGGGATTGATGGAACCATGAATTCTGCTCTTTAGAAAATCCTGAAGCAGAATGTTCAGCAGTCAGTTTGTGACTTCAAGCTGAAAGCGCACTTGGGTTCTGCAGCAGGATAACGATCCAAAACACAACAGCAAGTCAACTTCTGAATGGCTTAAAAAAAAAAATGAAGGTTTTGGGCTGGCCTAGTCAAAGTCCAGACTTGGATCCGACTGAAATGGAGTGGCATGACCTTAAAAGGCCGCTAATTTTCGAACTCCCTCCATTTTTGCTGAATTTAAACAATTCTCCAAGGAACACTGGGCCAAAATATCTCCACTGATTGGTAAAAGTCTCGTTGCCAGTTTTTGAAAAAGCTCGATTTCAGTTGTTGCTGCTGATGATGGCCCAACCAGTTATTCGGTTTAGGGGACCATTACTTTTTCACACATGGCCAGGTAACTGAATACTTTTGTTTTCTTAATAAATGAAATCCCCATTAAGAAACAGCATTTTATGTTCACTTGTGTTATATATGATGATCGTAAACAAAGTGGGGAAACTATGCAAAAATATAAGAATTTGAGAAGGTGGGCAATACTTTTTCACGGCACTGTAAAGGTGTTTATGCTTGCACTGTTGTTTGGATTTAAATCAAGTAATTTTGATGTGTTTGTGTTGTATCGGCAAACAGAGGTGTAAATACTTGTGCTATGAACGAATGATTGCCAATTAATTCGCAAAAAAATAATCCTAAATCATAATTTTCACATTCAAATGAAAATTAATGAAAGCACGTATTTTCTTCTGACAGGAGCTCCAATGAAGCGAAGCCATGCGGCAACTTTCTTTGTTTACTTCAGTTGTACAGTAGCCTCGGAACAAGGCATTTGCCATGCCCAAAGAGCTGAATGGATGTTCATGGCTGCGACCGCGGCAGATTAACTTGATGATGTTATGCAAGATTCATTCTACACATTGTGGCAGATGATTGATGAGAGCCAGCCAGCTACCGCTAAACAGCAGCTAAGATAACTAGCTGGCTTAACAGAAGCAGATGTTGCCTGCCATCATGGATTTACGCATTTTACGCCACAGAGACCGGCTTAAAATAAACCACGGCCACGATGCAACGAGGCATCCTGGTTAAAGTAAACCATTTTAAAGAAGCGTTTTGGGGTCGCCACTCAAATTACGTGAACTGCCTTTTATGGTGTGACAAAATCTGCAACCCAAAAAAACTTGCGACCAAGACTTAACTAGGGGGCAATAGACAGTTTTCAAATAATCAAATTGTACTTTTTATTTGTTGGACAATGACAAGTGATTTAATTGTGATATACTATTCATTAGTTACTGTCAATGCGAATAGCGATTGGGGATTTACACGGCGAGTCGGAGCTCTAGTAAATACGTCACCAATCAGTATATTTCAATGACGCCAAGCTTGCTTTAACAAAGTACTTCTCGTGTATAATTCGCACCCTTAAAGTTGACCTCAAAATTCTGGAAAACCCTTCTACCTGTGTATAACGCATTTTTACAATGCATGATTTTGCTGCTACCCATATGATCAAAACATGAAGTATTATCTGTATTTTGTTAGTGCTTTCAAATAATTATTCTGAAGCACTTTATTTAAACACGTAATACTTTTTATTTATTTGCTCTTATTTTGAAATTCACAGCCCTACTTTTATTTAGTAAATAAGAAAACACACAGTTGTGCTCATATGTTTGACTACACAGGCCGAATTTCTAAGATGTTTACAATTGTTTAAAGATAACATGAAGGACCAGGCGAAACGCATTTAATTTTATTTTAATGGGATTCAAATTAAACTGTCAAGCATTTTAGAAAAGCATTATTATTCAACAAAAATTAACCATGAAGAAATTAATGATGGTTGTTGTTCAGTCATAAGTTGTATTTTAAAAAAAAAATTATTCACAAATTCTCCCTTGGTATGTAAACTTATGAGCATATATGTATATATATATATGCAGTCATATATACGCATCATGTTGGAATGAAAGTGTAGGCTACACCTTTTTTATAACCTGTAGGGGGCGGTGGCATATTGGAATGAAAGTGTACAGCTTTTTCATAACCTCTACACCTATGTATAATGCGCTCTATTGACTTTTGACATGTTCGTCACACTTAAATGTTTCTCATCCATCCATCCATTTTCTGAGCCGCTTCTCCTCACTAGGGTCGCGGGCGGGCTGTAGCCTATCCCAGCTGTCATCGGGCAGGGTACACCCTGAACTGGTTGCCAGCCAATCGCAGGGCACATAGAAACAAACAACCATTTGCACTCACAGTCATGCCTACGGGCAATTTACAGTCTCCAATTAATGCATGTTTTTGGGATGTGGGAGGAAACCGGAGTGCCCGGAGAAAGCCCACGCAGGCACGGGGAGAATATGCAAACTCCACACAGGCGGGGCCGGGGATTGAACCCGGGTCCTCAGAACTGTGAGGCTGACGCTCTAAGCAGTCGGCCACCGTGCCGCCATGTTTCTCATCATCAAACAAATTTAGATATTAGTCAGGATTTTTTGTTAGATTCATGGTTCCATTTATTATGGTTCCAGGTCCTCAGGTAGCAAAACATCCCCAGACCATCACCTTCCCACCACCACACTTTATGGTGTTCTTTTTTTATAATACTTTGTTACTTTAAAACCAGATGTAATGGGATATACGCTTTCCAAAAAGTTCAACTTTTGTCTCATTGGGGCAGCCGTGGCCCAATGGTTAAGATCATCGCCTGCCACCGTGGGGGACCTAGGTTCAAGACCCCGACTGGACCATCTGCCAACATCCCCCGGACTCACGGCTGTGGTGTCCTTGAGCAAGACACCGATAAACCAAAAATGTTCCCCGGGCGCTTCAGCTGACCCTGCTCCAGTGTGTTCCACTAACGTGTATGTGTTCACTGTGATGGGTTAAATGCAGAGAACAAATTTCGTGTGCATGCATCCATGTTCATGACGATAAAAAATGATTCTTCTTCAGAGTATTTTCCCAAAGGTCTTGGGGATCATTAAGATGTCTCAGTTATTCACGCAGGGCCATCTAGGTTTGGATTTCTTTTCTCCCCTAATAATAAAAGCATTTCAAAACTGCATTTTGTGTTTACATATGTTGTCTTTGACTAATATTTCAGTCATTTAACTGTGACTAACAGGCAAAAAATAAGAAATCAGGGAGGGGGCACTTTTTGACACCAGTGTACAAATCAGCACAGGGATTTTACAATGGTTGTAAAATAAAGTACCATAGATTTCATCAAGTCACTAAGTTAGTAAACGATCAGACAGTTGAATAAGTGTGAGATACTGTATATTTACATGTATTAAGGGTCTATCCCAATTCTACCCCTTAGCCCTTCGTTTGGAGGGTCAAGATGAAGGGTTAAATGGCCTAGGGATTGGGACGACACGTCAACACCCCTTACCTCTTGCTGGCTGTGTCGTAGGCAGACACGACAGTTGTTTACATTTCCAGGATGCCATGTCATGTCAAATGAATGTTACTATTATAAATTTTTGTAGTACATTGTAGTGAAGTGTGTTTTCTTTGAATTTATTTGAAGTCTGATGGTTGACTAGCGATGGGCGAGCTCGTCATAAGGAGACGTTTACCAACAATTCCCAAAACATGAATGGTATTTACATTGATAAAAACATGACTGTCATTAGTATGAATATCGATAATTATGCTCACTTACATTTATGTACTTCCTTGTCCGTTCCGCTGTCTTGTAAGCAAGCGGAGTGCCATATCTCTCGGTTTCAAGTGGAGAGACTATTGTTCAAGTAAGCTTCCCAACCACACTTGATTTCAAAGGCTATACACCCCTTTGTCTTAGCCCTTACCCTAGATATTGGGACGTGCACGTGCAAAACCAAGAGCTAAAACGGAGAGGAAGGGCTAAGGATTGGGATTGGCGCGAATTCTAATACTCACTTTACCCATTCGCTCCCTTCTCTTTTAGGGATTCACTGTCATCGTTATCATATTTGAAATAAAGCTGCAGCTTTAACAATAAAACCAAAAATGGAAACTCACACAAGCTATAGTAAATTTCAGCCACATTCACACAAACAGTAGACCCCAAGTGGTGCTCAAGCACCTGCCCTTTTGCCCCAGATGAAAAAAGTGCCCTTTTTGCTGCAGCCCATTTTTTTCTTCATCTCATTTTGTTTGGCTGCTCAGTTGTGAGTTAGCTATGCTTAGCATCCATAACAAGGCCCATTTACCACTCCAGCCTGCAATTAGCAAGCTAACAATGGCTACACCCCGAAAATGCCTCTTTGCTGGATTCCTCAATTTACAGAACAACTCTGTGATGTTTTCTAAGCGGCCAAAAAAGTAGGAAAATAATTTTTAGAAAGCGACGGATTGACTTTTTAAAGACAAACGCAGATGGCGAGCTGAAAAGCAACACCACCAGCCGACTCTGCAGTGCATATTTTACGACGGATAGTTTTGTAAACTTTCACCAGAGACAACATGGCTTCGTGGGTAACTTGATACTAGTGAATGGGGCGGTGCCGACTGTCTAACTACCTGGGCTTCCTCCTACCAGGTGTCATCAGGTGCCGTGTTTGGCTGTGACATTATGTCACCAACAACGAGGGTAAGTTGACTTGTCTGCTTATTTTTATAATTATTGTCCACAATAACCATTCAATTTTGAAGTTGAGCCTCCTAACGTGATTTTACATTGTATAAGCTATCACCCCCTCAGTATGTTTGATTCCTTTTAACGCATCCATTCGATACGCCCACAGTGTCTGAGAGAGGTGGCCCTTATTATTCAAGTTTTGAAAACTGATTTCATATACCGTAATTAGCGATTTGTTTTATTCATTCAAATTTGGCAGGCTTGTTTACATTACTCTTCTCTGTGGTGTGACAAATTTACATGCCATTTTTGGGCCTGCTTAGCACCACTTTAAAAATATATATTTGAGGGGCATTTATTTGAGTCCTTGGTACAATTGTACATATACTCCCACCTTAATTTATGTGGGGTAATTAGAGGCACTTTAAACACTGTCAGGTGTGTGCTGACCCATATTTAACAGGAGTTTAAAGGTGACTGCTTCAATCTGAATACAGCCACATCCACGTTTAAAAGATGGTGTGTGCACTTGTGCAACCATGTTATCTCAGTTGTTTGATTTTCAAACCTAACATTTGAACAGGGGTGTGTAGATTTTTTACTATAGCTACCCTTCACCTCCTTTGTTAATAGTTGTTTTATTAACTATGTTTACAGAAAGAAACACGTAAGTTCAATACTACTGTTTTTTCTTCATAGTAATTTTGCCGATGGGTCCCCTTTTTTTGGCTTGAGCACCTGCCCCCAAAAATGTCTGTGCATGAGCTTGATAAATTTATTAAAGAGGACATATTTTCCCAAAACAACTTTTTTTAGTACTTGAGATTTAATATTGTCTCTATGGTGCCTGAGTAAACGTGAAATATGAATTGAAATCATCCACGCATTCCTGAGTTCCAGACGTTTTTCTGCAGATGACTGAAATCAGTAAGTAAAAAGAGACAAGCTTTCTCTTGTCTACGTAAGAGCGCCGCCTTTCTTTTCCTCTACCGAGGAAGCACTGTCATCATAACAAACACGTGTGCTCTTCTACACGGACGCAATCAATCAGAAGAAAGGGGGCGGTCTTAGCCAAATACGGACAAAGTGGATACAAAACTGGGTCGCACAGAATTAGCTGTTAGAGTGGCCTTTTGTGGACACTCGTATGACAAAATCAAGGTGTGTTTTTTTAATGAAATTGCCACTTTTATACTACAGTCCATGTTAGAGAGTCACTCTATGGCAGTCTAAATAGCCATAATACAGGACCTTTAATAAAGGCCAATAAGAGATATACTAACGACGACCAGAGAAGTAATTTACAGTTACCCCATATGCTCAGAGTATGCAGGTGAGTTCTAAATTTTATGAGAACATTAGATTTTTCACCCTACAAAGGTTTTTGTTGTTGTGACTTTCGTCTTGTCCCATCAGGGGTCAGCACAGAGTTATTCCCATTTTTTGTTTGGCACAGTTTTTACATCGGATGCCGTTGCTGATACTACCCACCCGTTTTTTTAAAATCTTGGTTTAGGACTAGAACCCATGCCATTTGCATCAAAGGAAGCAGCATGTACCATTACACTACCAGTGCTAACATCCTTACAAGGCTGCTTGAAAGAATTCTAGGTTACACTCAAAACGATTTTGGTTAGATAAAAGGACTCATTGGACTAAAACAATAACATTTCACAATATGTGTAAACCTAGAAAAAATAACTGCAGTATTTTGATTCAAATACCTATAATGAGATTGAATTGCTTGATGGTGCGTGATGCTTTTACAGTAAGCAGTACAAAGAGAACATGTAAGAGGCAAGCAGGAGGAAAGAATTACAGTCCCTCTCATTCTAGCACGTAAAATAATCCTGCTGTGAATCACCTCTTTGTGCACAGTAAACCAAGTGACCGGTGTTTCAGCAGAAGTTGCATGGAAAATGCTGAAACAGTTTGGATGAGAAACTAAAATAACAATCAAAATTGGGTCGATTGTCTTTTTTACTTCTCCTGCAAAGCTGCAAACAGGAAGATGAACTTAAACATTATATATTTTAATGAATAACTGTATGTGAGAATAAGGTTTTAAATTAAAAAAAATACAAAAAAGAATACTTGTTTTCACTCAATTTAATATTCAGTTAACCCTCTCGTTCAATTCAACAATGGCTCAAGCATGAGGGAAACTGCAAGTAGAATGATCATTTTGCAAGCACCAACATGAGTGAATGATATACACAAGTCTACATAAAACCTCATTATGAATCTCTGAGGGCATGCTCAATCTCCTGCTCCAAGTATTTTTTTTTCTTTAGGTTTTGCAGAGAATGAATGAGACTTACTATGTTGGGCTGTTGCACAGTCAGTGATGGAAGATTTCATTTTTACTGTGCTCATTGACGAAAAACTAAATGAACGCACGTGTGTGATTTACGAGTGACATCAATGAGTGAAACTTGAAGTTCAAGTAAAACCTAAGCCACACACACTGATAATATCCATTCATCCATTTTCTTTCCCGACCTATATTTACCCATTTTACAGATTACAGCACAAGACGACAAATATACTGTACTTCGATAATACACATCATAGTAATGATGAGCTTATTTTAGTTAACTCAAAATTGGACTTGCACAGCGAGGAATCTGGGCCTGTTTAGTTGAAAATAAAGCTGATATGTTCACAGGAAAGCATAACTTATTCTGTTATATGAATGGCAACAGGTGGATACAAAGGATTCTATTTCATCCCTGGTGACCGCCATATTCCCTTCGCGCATGCACAGTTCAAGTATGCATACCAAAAAAGTCACGTGTGACTTCCCTCGGTGACCCGGAACAAGTATAAGTTCCGGTGTCACACGGGATCAGTTCCTCTTTTCTTCTCGTGTGCCTTTTCCCATACCCCCAAATCGAGCAACTGAAGAAAAATAAGAATTCTCTATCAGACATAATTTCCCCGTTGCTGGAAGCCTTGTGACTGTTAAGTCGGAGCTGCGACGCTTTGTCCTCCAAAGACTGCAACCATGATTTGGTTTGTGTTGAGAAATTGTTTGACGCCGCAGTGGAGTCTCTTTTGTTTGAGACCTGGTGTGGTAGAACTACTCTCTAACCTGTCCCAATGAAACTAAGGTAAGTTGTTGACGCTATCTGTTCTTCGGAATGGAATTGTACTGCACCATCGCACGTGTTGCGGCGTAACTATTGATTATCCAACTTAGCCTGGTGTTACTGCCCAGGCTACTTACCTCTGTCTCATATTTTGTTTGTTTCACCTTGTTTTTGCTGGTAAAGGCAACGTTCGCATCTCTCAGCGCTGCAACTTCTCAAAGCGAGCCGCCGATGTGGTGTCCCCGCACTGCTGGGTTTGTAACTTTGAACGGTGGCCTTTGCTGGTGACTGTAGTGTCAGTGCCCCTTCTGCCAGCATAGGTCATTGCGTTTTTTCATTGTGAGACGCTTGCGGTATATACTTACCACGCGTGCCACAATGCAACTGTTGTTTGTCGATCCAGTTAGTCTGGCTGTTGCGTCTAGGCTGCTTGTCTCTATGACTGGTTCTGTTCATCCCACCTCCGCTGGTGTGATCATAGATGTGAACACTAGGGCGCCAGCATGGTGGCTGTGTTGGGAAGGTTGCCGTTCCCATGGAATGCAATGACTAGAAACTGAAAATAAGTTGGAACTTGCTCGTTTTTTAACCGATTTTCATGAGGGTTGCTGTTATGTCAATGCCGACGCGTATGCTATTAATACACAATTTTTGAAAATACAGAGTGCAAAAAACAATGCATATCTGTGGGTGTGATTGTCACCGCACATCTTGCTGTATAGCTATTGACTATCCGGTTGGCCTGGGATTAGCAGTCAGGCTTCCTAACCCTGCCTTGCTTGTTTATCCCATCTCTACGGCCTTTGGGTGGCATTCGTTCACCTTTCCTCAGCTTTGAGACACTTCTTGCTTTCTGTTCGGTGGGGTTTATTGGCTTTTGTTCATGGCCTTCGCTGGTGAGGGCGATGTTCGCGTGCCCTCACCCAAACTGCGGCGTTGCGTTTCTCATAGTGAACTGCAGGTAGAGTTGTTCCCACCCGTGTCACAGAGTAGCTATTCATTAGCCTAGTGTTGGCGCTAAGGCTGCTTGACGCTACCATGTTTTTTTATCCCACCTGTATTGGCTTTAGATGGCGTTTGCGCACCTTTTCCCAGCTCAGTTGACTCTTATTGTCTGTTCGGTGGACTTCTTTATTATGGATTCATGACCTTTGATTGCCTGGGCGACGTTCGCACGCCCTCTCCAAGCCTACGCCGTTGCGGCCTTTTACAGTGAGCCACAGATAGACTAGTTACCGCAGGTGCCGCAAAGTGGTTGTTTCAAAGGAGGCTCCTTCGTGCGTGTGCCGCTGAGTGGCTGTTGAAGGACTGTCCGTTTTGCCTAAAATTGGCACCCGAGTTAATCGACTCTGACTCATCTTAATGATTCCACATCTGCTGGGCTTAGTCGGCCACTTCCCCGACTTATTGGCATTGATTGTCCGTTCGGTTAATTAATTTATGCATTTATTTGTGGCCTTTGCTGGTGATAGCAGTGTTCGCACCTCCTCTCCCAGCGTACGCTGTTGTGGCTACGCTAAGTGAGCCGCTGGTGCTAGCGTATGTTGAATAAGTGGCATCTGTGCCCCCTTCCCTCAGCTTACGTGGGCTTTTTGGTTGCCACATCAGTGTTTACCATTGCCTTCGCGTGCTGCGCAAGTTGTTGGCACTGGCGCTGGTGCTGCGTGTCTCTCGTTTGTTGATTAGGTTTCGTCCGCCCCCCCCCTTTCCTCAGCTTACACGATGTTATTTGTCACTCTAACACTACTGGTCTTGTGTTGGGCATAAACTGCTTCTGCTGCGCGCCCCACGTCTGCTAGCGCTGCGCAACTCTGCTGTGTATGCGGCGTGTGCACCCCCCTCCCTCAGTTTTCTCGCATACGGGGTCCTATATGGCCATTCACAACGGAAGACTCTCACTGTTGTGTTGCCTTTGGTGCCCTCCTTGAGGCCACTGGTGGCCATGGCCTTCTGTCCAGGATGCCTCGGTCCTGACCTTCTTGGTGAGAGTTTTTCTGGAGATCAGCGCATGGATGGCGGTTGCATCCCTACCTCTAGGAGGCTGCCTTCTTTTCAGCTGTGACGATCGAGACGGCGTTGTGAGGCTGCCAATGCATCAGGCACCTCTCGGATGGTGAGGACTGGGGCACAGCCCACATCTGAGATGGAGTGTCTTCATGCAATATTGATTGGGAGGAGGTCCCTCCTGGAAGAGTCACCATACTGCTTCCACAGTTGTGACAGTCCCCCCAGCCCGTGCCAGTGTTTGCTCAGGATGATGATGCCATCTCTCTGGCCGCTTTAGCGTCTCGATTACGGGTCGGGTTACCTATCTTCAACTCGGAGCTTCTCCGTTTTGCCTGCATGGGTCAACATTGGTGGTTACCTGTTGTCGGCTGTTGAGGGGAGGGGGGGGGGGGGGGGGGCGGTTGTCACTCGTGACTTTTTTGGTATGCATACTTGAACTGCGAGAGAGGAATATTCAGCACTGCCTTCTGGCGGTCATTCAGGATTCATAGAACCATACATACGTAACTTTCATTCTTGTACTGTCTGCCATATAATTAAAGAACATTTGATTGTTCTTCCTTTCAATATATATTGCTGGCATAGATTGATGAGCCAAGATATATTTGTGTAAAAATAGTTTTCAGACAAATTAAGTGAAATTGCACAATTTCCTGCAGCGCCCCTGGTGATCACTCATGGCACCCTGGTCAGTAATCACTGTTCTATACTGTTTATCCTCATTCGGGTCGTGGAAACATCCAGCTTTAACATATGGCTAACCTGGTCAACCTAGCTCCTGGCTGGCTCGCCATAAAAAGGAATGATGTAACACCGGTGTGTAACACTTCAGCATTGTAAATCAGGTTCAACTCAGGAAGCGAGGGATGGGTTAGTTATAAGTTGAACACAGATTTTTTTTTTCCAACAACAAAAAATAAACAATCACAATTACAATTTTTATTCTAAATATATACTATAAGGGGTGGCACGGTGGAAGACTGGTTAGTGCGTCTGCCTCACAGTTCTGAGGACCGGGGTTCAATCAGGAGAAGCGGCTCAGAAAATGGATGGATGGATGGATATATAATATAAACAACCTTAAATTGTCCCTTCACAGCGTACCACTGTCGCATTTCGATGTTCGTTCGTTTGTCAGTGTGTAATGTGTGAGTGCTACCGGGTAGAATGTATATGTGATGTATGCATGTTTTTTCTACGCATTTAGAGCTTATCTTAGTCTAGGTACGAATCTCCAGGAAGATGGTGAAGATGATGATGAAGATTTACAATCCTCTAACCCTGCCTTGCCTCAGACAAAGACCCTGGACAGAATTAACGCTGTCTCCAGAATGTAAAGCCAGCACTAAAAAAAAATCTGCCATAGCAGAATTAAAATTAATTATCAATCATCATTTACTGATCCATCATCAGTTACTGTACAGTATTATATTTATCGTTTCTCTTAACTCAGGTGTAACTTCAAATACTGATACATAAAAGTAATGATAAACTATTCAGACATTTAAAAAAGTATTCATAAATCACATTACACAAGCTTTTAGACCTCTTTTCTTTATTCAATGTTTTATTTCCATGAATCTTTTTCCCATTCACATCACATTTATGTGTTTTCTTTCCTATTACCTAAATATGAATTTAAACACAATTCATACAATGTACTTTCGGGAAACAAAATGTATACAAATCACCAGCATTAGCCCACATTAAGCATATTTTAACCTTTCTCCATTAAACACAACATCTAGAAATGACACAGTAAAATTTTCTACAAAAATTTTAGATGTGTATTGACTCATTAACATGAAAAACAAAGCAATATTTTCCCAAAAACTATCATCAACTTCTCTTTCTTTTGTCTTGTGGCCTCGCTAGCATCGGGTTAGCTGGAGTATTTCAATCCTAACATGTAACGCTCACAGTACGTATTTGCTGCATAGCACATACCTAAAGTGCCATCTAGTGGCTATTTTAACCCGCAATAGGCACTAATTAGGAATTCAGACATTTAAATGAAAATATAGTAATCTGGAGACAATGGTAAATAAACCCAGAGCTGTACTTTTTACAGGGTTTACATCCATCTGCCCTTAATTGGCATGCCTCTCTGCATGTCAACCCCCACTCAAACATCCATAACTGGAATAGTGTAAGGGAAATATGAATAACTTGGTACATTAGAAAATCGAAGGCTTCTGTGAAAACTTGGTTGAGACTATGAATTATGGAGCGCATGCCCAGGGTCAAAGGGTTTCCAAGGGTTTTGTATGACAACCTGTCAGGCTCTCTTCTAGTTCTAGCTGGCCATCTAGACTCTGACCCTCCATTCTGAGCAGAACTAGCACCAGTCAATCCAATTTCCTCTGTAACATTCTCTCTCTTGTTGTCATCTTTTGTTTTTCCCTCATTCTGGTGGGTCAATTCTGTGTTATCGGTTTCTGGTTC
This sequence comes from Phycodurus eques, assembly GCF_024500275.1. Taxonomy (NCBI): domain Eukaryota; kingdom Metazoa; phylum Chordata; class Actinopteri; order Syngnathiformes; family Syngnathidae; genus Phycodurus; species Phycodurus eques. The sequence continues at coordinate 17,973,122 of NC_084535.1, forward strand.
AGGTTTGTTATTATCTAGTTCATTTGGTAATGAGTGACCTTCATTGACAGGTACATGAACAGGTAAGTGTTTCGTCCACAGGTAACCTTGTCCCATCCGGCAAGTATACAAAGATAGGTAATTCCTCTCCACAGGTGAAGTAACATTTTCCACAGGCAAGGGATCAGCAGGTAAGTTAATTTCCACATCTGCCTCTGCACTTGGGATCTGGGATGTGATTGAGTGTTCCACTCCTTTCAGTTTCTGGGGATAGAACTCCTTAGCAGTCGGGTTAAGATTTGACCCTTTTAGATTTACATCCAGGTGCAGGGAAGGTCTGGTCTTAGTTTTGGGCATGTCATGCACAACAGTGAATCCAGCTTGACTTATCGATGGATATTGTAATTCCACTTCTTCATCACCATCAGGCAGATGTTCTTCCTCCTCGACTTCAGGTACTAGGTTCCTTTGGGATGTTCTGGCGGATGTCTTCTGGACATTCTGGCGGACTTAATCGGCATCGACTGACTCTGAAGGCACAAGGAATCCACAAGGTAGGAGCAGATCTTGGTGTCATGTCTTCTCCGGGCCTTCAGAGGTGAGTGGAGACAGTACATACACTTGAAAGTCACTAATGTGTTTCACCACTTTGTAGACCATTTCACTCCACTGATCAGCTAGTTTATGCTTCCCTCGAATTCCCACATTTCTCACAAGGACATGGTCTCCAACTTGTAAAGTGTATTCCCTGAACTTTAAGTCGTACCTCTTTTTGTTGCGTAGTGCCGTTTTATCACTGTGCTCGACAGCCAGTCTCTAACTCTCCTCCAGTGTTTCCCAGAAAGTTTTCACGTATTCACTATGCATGACTTTCTTCTGTCCTTCGGGATGTAGTCCAAACCCCACATCAATAGGCAGATTCGGTTGTCTCTCGAACATTAATTGTTATGGGGAAAATCCAATCGTGTCATTTTTCGTGCAGTTATGAGCATGGACCAATGGCTAAACATGGTCACGCCACCTCACTTTGTCTTCTTCCTCAAGGGTTCCAACCATCGCCAACAGAGTCCTGTTGAAACGCTCAGTAGGATTTCACACGGATGGTAAGGTGCCGTCCTCGATTTCTTTATTCCCAGAAGATCACACAGATTTTTAATGACGGCAGATTCAAAATCGTGGCCTTGATCACTATGTAAGCGTTCAGGTATGCCATAGTGTACAAAGAAATTATTCCATAGTGCTTTGGCCACAGTCTTCTCCTTCTGGTCAGGAGTAAGTACTGCAACAGCATACTTTGTGAAGTGGTAGTTATCACAAGTATGTTCTTTATGCCACGGCCATCTGGCTCCAACGATAGATAGTCCATGCACACTAACTCCAGTGGCAGTGTGGTCTTAATATTGACAAGAGGGGCAGTACTCTCTGCTCTCGCCTTGTGCCAAAGGCACCTTTCACATCTCCTGATTTTATCCTCAACATCGAAACACATCTTTCGCCAATAAAACCGTGCATGTACTAAATTCAACGTTATCATGGCGACGGACCAGTGTCATGTCCCTATATTTCTTAGGGAGAAGGAGCTGAAGGGTAGACTGATTCTCATTCTTGCACTTCCTGTACAAGACTTTATCCTGTAATGTCAGCTGGTCTTGAACACTGAGCAGTAACTGGACCTCCCTCTCTCCTTATCCTGCTCGAACAATGTCTATTACTCTGTTGATTGTGGGATAATTTCTCTGCTCCACCGCCCAATCATGCTGAGACATTCTTGGAAGTATGGCAGATCCATGAAGCAGGTCGGCTTGGGCATATTCAAAGGAAATTGCACTTGCATCCATCGCCAGACATTCCACAATGGCAGGTGAGTGACAATGTCCTTCCTCCATTTCAAGAGAGTTTGTCCATCTGATGTCTCTAAAAAATGGCTCTGACAGCATCTTTTAGAAAAGTTTCCTCACTTCTATCATTCAAAACCTTGGACATAAACTGCCGCACTCGTCTTACCTCAACTGCGGCACTATCATCCACTTCTGCAGGGCATGTGGATGTCTTGACAGCCATCTGGATCCTGATTTATTTTTCCAGCCCTGTATCTGATGCTGAAACTGAACTTGGACAGATGTGCAAGCCACCTATAGGCCACAGGCATCCAGTTCAGCAGAAGTCAAAATGTAGGTCAGGGGGTTATTGTCTGTTAGGACACTAAACTCCACTCCATAGAGGTAATCCGGAAATTTATCTGTGATTGCCCACTTGAGGCTGAGAAACTCAAGCTTGTGCGTGGGTTACCTGCATTCATAGTTGGATAACCCACGGCTGGCATATGCAATAACTTTCATTTTACCATCCTGCTGCTGGTACAGGGCAGCTCCCAGCCCATGTGAGCTGGCATCTGTGTGGAGTATGTATGGCTTCTTGGAGTCACCAAATCCCAACACCGGCGCTGATGTCAATCGTTCAATGAGAGTTTTAAATGCCTCCTCGCATGAAGGGTGTCCGTTTATCCTTAAAAGGCTTCTTTAATTCAACATTGGAGAATCACTTTTGACCTTTGTAAGTAGTCTCATGTTTATTTTTCTTAGCAGGGACATACCCAGCTATTAGGCTATTTGGGGGCTTCGCAATCTTGCAGAGTAATTTTTTACAAATCTCTGATGGTATCCGGTGAAACCAAGGAACGACTCGGAGATGTTGTTCGGCCGGGGCCATGTGGTTAGTGCAGCAATCTTTTGGGGGTCGGTTTCTACACCATGTTCTAAGACAATGTGTCCAAGGTATCTCAGTCTTCCTGAAGAAATTGAATTTCTCTGGCAACAATTTGAGACCGAACTCTCTCAATCGATTGAGCACCTTGAAAAGCCTGTCTTCATGTTGTTCTAGAGTATCGAAAAATCATCTAGGAATACCAGCACTTCTTTGTGATTTAGTGATCCCATACACTTTTCCATGACTCGCTAGAAGGTGCTTGCATTGGTTACCCCCTGTGGCATCCTACTGAATTCTCAAAAACCCATCGGCGTGACAAAGCCGGTCTTATGTTTATCCTCCTCCATTTCTAATTGATAATAGCCTGTCTTTAAGTCCATGACAGGAAACAACTTTGCTCCTGTCAGGGATGCAAACGCCTCTTCGATATGTGGCAAAGCATCTTTAATTATCTGGCTGTTCAGTTTTCTGTAATCAAAACATAGGCGGATTTGTCTATTTTTCTTTTTCACGACCACAATTGGTGAAGCAAAAGGGCTGTCTGACTCCCTTATGATGTTTGCATCTGCAGCTCTTTCAGATGGAGACGAACCGCCTCATAATCAGATGAATGATGAATGGGCCTTGTCCTTTGTTTGAAAGGCTTCGGGTCAGTGAGGCGGATCTTGTGCTTCACTGCAGTCGTGTGCCCATAGTCAAGGTCTCCTCTGGCAAAGACTTCGGGAATCTAATTCAACTTCATGGTAATCCTGTCTTTCCATTCCTTTGATAAAGGAGAATCAGCAAACTCAAACTTGATTAAGTTTTCATGCTCTTCTTGACCAGCTGTGAAACAATGGGCCAAAGTACTTTTCTGTGTTGAGCCTTGTGAGTCCTCTTTAACGTCGCTAGTGGCACTTAATAAGGTGATGGATAGCGACACAGAGTTCTGCCAGAGCTCGATGGGTGGAAATTTGGATGTCATGGGCTGACTCATTCTTGAGAAGAATGGGGACCTTAAAGGAGGTCTGGCGTGGACTTGCCATGACATAGCTACAGAAAGTCAAGCCACCTGGTAGTCTAGACTCAGTGGGGGGCTCTACCAGAAGACGTGCACCATGAACAGTGAACAAGTGTCTGGGTCGGCCATTGAAAGCCTTTTTTTTTTCCAGCCGGAATGACTACAGTGCTTTTAGACTGTAGTTTCACTTTGCCCACTTGACCAATTTTTGGTGTGCCTTGCTTAAGTAGATGCGCTGCAAATGTCTGACAACTGGGGCATATTCACAGTCTGAGGAAATTTCAGTTTTTCCATGAAATCCTTTATATAGGATGTCAAGAGTATTTGTGCCAATAAGTACTGGAACTTCTGCACTTGCCTTGAGATCGGGGACAGTGTTGTGACCATCTTTGGCTCCCCTATAAAGTGTTATGGAAACCCTATATCAACTTCAGTACAGCCGAGATAAGGGACAATTTGGCCTGCTGCTCCATCTACGTGTAAGAGGTCCTCTATGGGAATAATGGGATGCTAAGGTAAGTGGGTTTCATGAAATTATTTGGTGATGGTTGTGACCTGTGAGCCTCCATCTATTAGAAAGTCTCGCTGAACTCCGCCAACTGTGACTTTGGCTACATGCCACGTCCCAACCAACCTCTTGTAAGCCGGTGGGCATCAGCAGAGGCATGTGGACACTGAGCTTCGCACTTCCATTTTGAATTGGGACTCTTAATTGTGTCCTTGGTTCCGGTACGTCCCATTACTGGAACCTGGTCAAGTTTAAAGACTGTCTTGCCTTCCACTCATCGTGCTTGAGTTTCAGTTCTGTATAGTTTTGGTCTACAAGGGCTTTGTTCATGGGCTTGTCACAGTTCCTGGCGATGTGACCATTTTCACCGCACTTAAAACAAAACCATGCTTTTGGTTGGGATCTTGAAGTGAGTGTGTTCTGCGGAATCACTTGATGAGCCTGTGCTTCGGCCCCTGGTGCAGTTAAGTTATTTGGCGATATGGCAGCTTTAATTTTGTGTTTCTTCTGTTTTTTTATATTTCTTGCTGTTAAACTGCATTTGTAACTGGGCTACTTGTGTTCACAGACTTTCAGTTTCAGAGATATATGACTGAAGTAAGCTGGCACTGGAATCACAGGGAGACATGTCAGACACAGATTGAATCTTTACAAATGGCTTGGTCTTAGTGGAGCCAAAGTGACGCTGCATTGTGTCATTTTTGGATGCTATCCTGTCCTCTTCAGTACGCACTTGAAGCAACAGCTCTGCAAAGTGAGGAGGTACTTAATTGGTTTAGTTCCAGCTGTAAGACTAGGCTGTGGTCCCAGCAGCCACATTTGAACTGCTTTAGTAAGTGTCTGTCAACATTCACCTGTTTTACACCACCTCTCTTCACAGCAGTGCACAGGACACTCTGCAGTCTCTGAAGATAATCAGATACCTTTTCCCCTGGTTTCTGATTAGTATTCAAGAACCTTGCAAACACCTCTTCTCCATCCTCAACTAGTCCATATGCAGAGTCAATCAACTACACGTAATGTCTAGGATGGGCTGAAGTACCAAGCTGCCGTACCACATCTGAAGCTGGGGAAAGCAGTATTTTTCTCCGTTGAACAGCAGTATTTTTCTCCATTGAACAACAGAAAGACTTTCATCGTTAAACATTAACTCAGCATGTGTAAACCATGTCTCATAATCTGCCTCTCCTGTGAGTTTGGGTATTTTACCAGAGAACGTCCTCATCCATTTGGAGTTACTGGGCTGACTTTTGATCACATGTTCCACCACAACATGTTGTATTTCAGGTAGGTTTGTTACTTCATTACTCAGTTAGGTTTTTTTATACTGCTAATTAGTTTTTGGTTCTTCTTTATTGTACCAGATTCTTGGATGTCATAGTAGTTGTTGGGAGTAAACCTCTCCCATGTTCAGATTTTGTTCTTCTACTAATTTCTGAGTGGGCGCCTTTATCAGTCACTCCTGATACTGGAGTCAGTAGAGGACATGCACAAGACAGCTGGGGTTTGGTCAGTAGATGAAGTATGTGTTGGAACAAAGTCTACCTGCCACTTTATACCTGGGTTGTTCACATTTGCAACTTCTCTTGGGAGAAGAGGCTCAATTTTGGCTCTTCTGGATCCCAACTTTTTAACGATGACAATTTCTCCATCTAATTGTCCTGTATCTTGCACTCTCTTTATTCCAGCTATTGGGCCATATTTCTCAAGGGATTCAATTACGTCTTGATCTGCATCGCAATTAGTAGCACCAAACACACACAGTAACAGTTTGTCATGACAATCTGCCATTGTATTAAATTTAAAGTCAAAGGTCAAATTAAATGATAATTAACAGGAATATTCAAGTAAATAAGATTTTGTGTGTGTGTGTGTGTTCAAAACATCCAGCTTTAACATATACATTTAACACATATATATATATACTGTTCAACCTCGCTCCTGGCTGGCTCTCCATAAAAAGGAATGATGTAACACCGGTGTGTACCACATCAACATTGTAATCAGGTTCAACTCAGGAAGCGAGGGACGGGTTAGTAATAAGTTGAACACAGATTTTTATTTTTTTTGCAACAACAAAAAATAAACAATCACAATTTGAACTTGAATTACAATTATATAATATAGACGACCTTAAATTGTCCCTTCACAGCTTATTGCAGACACATTTCGATGTTCGTTTGCTTGTCAGTGTGTAATGTGTGAGGGCTACCCGGGTAGAATGTATATGTGTGTTGTATACATGTTTTTTCTGCACATTTAGAGCTTTTCTTAGTTCAGGTACGAATCTCCAGGAAGATGGTGAAGATGAGGATGAAGGTTTCATCCATCCATCCCTTTTCTGAGCCGCTTATCCTCACAAGGGTCGGGGGAGTGCTGGAGCCTGAACTGGTTGCCAGCCAATTGCAGGGCACATATAAACAAACAACCATTCACACTCACATTCACACCTATGGGCAATTTTGAGTCTTCAATTAACCTACCACGCATGTTTTTGGGATGTGGGAGGAAACCCGAGGGCCCGGAGAAAACCCACGCAGGCACGGGGAGAACATGCAAACTCCACACAGGCAGGGCCGGGGATTGAACCCCAGACCTCAGAACTGTGAGGCAGACGCTCTAACCAGCCGTCCACCGTGCCGCCAGGATGAAGATTTTGAATCCTCTAACCCTGCCTTGCATCAGACAGAGACCCTAGACGGACTCAACACTGTCTCCAGAATGTAGATCCAGCACTCAAAAAAACTAATCTGTCATAGCAGAATTACAATTAACTATTAAATCATCATTTACTGATCCATCATCAGTTACTGTACAGTATTATATTTACCATTTCTCTTAACTCACGTTTAACTTCAAATACTGATACACAAAAGTAATGATAAACTATTCAGACATCATTATATTTTTAACAGTATTCATAAATAACTTTACACAAGTTTTTAGACCTCTTTTCTCTATTCAATAATGGGGTTTTTTCATGAATCTTTTTCCCATTCACATCACATTTATGCAATTTTTTTCCCATTACCTAAATATGAATTTAAACATATTATTCATACAATGAACTTTCGGAAAACAAAATGTATACAAATCACCAGCATTGGGCCACATTAAGCATATTTTAACCTTTCTACATTCAACAAAAGGTCTAGAAATGGCACAGTAAACATTTCTAGGCCTTATATGGAAAATATGCAATCAAAGACTCAAAACTCACTATTTTCAACTACCACAACATTTTTGAACATTCATTGCTTACTCCGGTTGGTTTTATAGGACAAATAACCTTTTCAAACAATTTTCAATCATAGCTGTAAATAAAATATGTCCATTACACTTTTACTAGCAACGTAGCATTGCTAACATGTACGCTCACCGGAGTCCTCGATCGTGTAAACAAAATCAAAAGCAATCCGGCTTGGAACTCTTTGACACCAACTTTAGCTGTGTATTGACTCATTTACATGAAAAACAAAGCAATATTTTTTCCAAAAAACTATCATCAACTTCTCTTTCTTTTTTCTTGAATTTAAACATAATTCATACAATGTACTTTCGGGAAACAAAATGTATACAAATCACCAGCATTAGCCCACATTAGGCATATTTTAACCTTTCTCCATTAAACAAAACGTCTAGAAATGGCACAGTAAAATATTCTAATACAACTTTAGATGTGTATTGACTCATCAAAATGAAAAACAAAGCAACATTTTCCCCAAAACTATCATCAACTTCTCTTTCTTATGTCTTGTGGCCTCGCTAGCATCGGGTTAGCTGGAGCATTTCAATCCTAACATGCAACGCGCACAGTACGTATTTGCTGCATAGCACATACCTAAAGTGCCATCTCGTGGCTATTTTAACCCACAATAGTTATCTCAACATATTTCACAATAGGAATTCAGACATGTAAATGAAAATATACTAATCTGGAGACAAGGGTAAATGAACCCGGGGGTGTACTTTTTACAGGGGTTACACACATACAGGAAATTATTTTATAACAGTGCTAAAGGATATAGTATAAACAATACAATATTTTCTTTGAGTGACCATAACTTCCAAAAGTATGCCAAAGAAAGAATTGACAATGTAGATGTGACTCAATACTTCACAATTAATGAATTAAACAATGTTAATACATTAGAGGCATTAGGGAGGCAAACCATTTACAAAACGTTAGCCTCGTAGCATAATTGTCAGTCATTTTTAACTTACTATTACCAAGTCAATAGAAAATAAGGTGCTTGCTGAAAACTGTTTTTTTTTTCGTGTTTATGAAAAGGTTCAAATATGACTAAAAGGCAACTATTTTGCTAATGATAAGTAAAATTAATAGCTTGTCTCTTCCAAGTTCCTGTGAAATAAAATATAGAGGAAGGGGTTTTACAATTGTCAAAGAAAAAGAGAATTATGCCTCTGAAATTTGATCAAACTTGGCAGTTACAACCAGCATTGTGCACATCACGCGAGACGTCTCCCAGGACCTCAGTTTAGCAAGTATCGGAGCAATAAATGCTTATGCAATGCACCTGACTCAGCTGCTGTGGTATTTTGTCTTTGTGTGAATGGTTAGCGAGGTGCTACCTAAATACTACGGGAAGATGCATTTACATTCCCATGTTGTTTCAGGGTAGTAGTACAACTCAAATTAGTGAGATGATGCTAAACTGTGCACAGCAACTTCCAACCACTGTGTAACACAGACAACATCCAGTCATCTTCCAAAGTTAGGCAAAGGAGTGCGCTTTCTCATTAAATTCTAAAAAGTAATTGAAGATAGTGCTGGTTGTTGACTATATGCACATTTTCTGCTGATTAACCCTCAAATAGGAATTGCACACCATGTCCAGATGTACTGTAATACATACAGGTAGTAGCTGCAAAAAGGTCAGTCAAGCATGCATTATAGTCTTATATTTGAAAAAAACAATACTTCAGGAAGAGAGATACGCCAGGAAAAAAGAATGAAAAAATATTATGTGTGTGCCAAATTTACTTGTGCATTCTTCCCTTAGTAATGCTTTTCACTGCAATAGTACCTTTACATCATCAACATAACGCCATTAATCGATGCTGGAATGGCTGTTATGCACGAAATAATCACATTTAGAAATGTCAAAACTTGAGGCCTCTAGATAAGCTCAAAGCTGAAGTATTGTACAATCCTTACCTATCTTCCAACAAGCCAAATCTGTGTTGTCTCGAAACAACAATGGCCAAATACTGGCTTGGCATACATACTACACTGTGTGTGTGCGTGCGCGTGTGTGCGTGTTGCATAACAGCTCACTCCAGAGAATGCCTGCCTGCACTTTCGTAGGTTTAACAACATTGCAAAACTTGCTACTTTGGTGTATATTTCTACGATAATATAATCACCTTGTTCTTGGATGAGTTAATTCCTAAAAACTGTTTTCCTAAATGCAACACTCGTGTAGGCCTTAAATAAGCATATCACAACAATAGTGTCACTTCAGAAAGCAATATCATGCTAAGCAACTCATGCATTCCTTTCATCAATAATGTATTTGCCCCTTTATGTTTGAAAAGCGCCAACAATGACGTTTAGTGAAAATTCACACTCTGGCTGTTCATGAAAGCAACAAGAAGCAGAACCTCAACTCTTGAACATATAAAAGACAAAAACTCAGGTGGTGTCCATGTTCTTTTAGTATCCATGTGGATGACTGAGCATATATTATTATTAACATTAACATTTTACATTTGTGTCACAGTTAATATCAAAAAATTAAAAGCATGAGGTACAGTACATCAGTGACATGACATTTAACACCTTTCCACTAAAGGTGTTTAAAAAGTTTCATTAAAGGTGTTTAAAAAGTGCTGTATTTTTTCTAACACAATCATAATAGCCTTGTTAGCTTATGTTTATACTTTTATGACATTTAACAATGTTACACTGTAATTTATTATATTGACACACAGTGGAGCTAATTAGGGACATGGGGTTTGAAAAACAGTTGAACATGTTCAAGTCCCGCTGCAGACACACGGAAATTGCAACTAGTTGTCATAGAGATGCTACTCTGCTCCCTGGCAACTGCTGAGGTGCCCTTGAGCAAGACGCAGAACACCCCCGAGCTCACTTATATCGCTAATCCTCATTAGGATCAAAGCTGAAGCCTAGCCCAGATGACTTTGGGCAAGAGGCGGGGGACACCCTGGACTGGTCGCCAGTGAATCGCAGGGCAGGTGCAACATCACAGAATTGGTATACGGTTCGACTTAAGAGCTTCCACTGTAACAACTTCAGTAGATACGCTGTGCTTGTCCCGTAGTTATTATAGAAAGAAAAAGGCTCACTGTAATCAAATGACACTCTAGTGAAAGAAACATGCAAGAAAAAGTGAGAAGCGCCTACCTTCATCTCCCTACGAGTCCTCTAGGTGACCAGTGTGGCGGATCTGAGGCTGAAAGAGATTTCAAACGGTGTTAGGCATGACAACTTCAGCGAGTTTTATGATGACATCATTTCTCCATCTTGGGGAAAACCTGGGCAACGTGCAAACATCCCTGCCCCTCCTCATGTGTCCGTTTTTCTTCAGCTTTGCGGTTGCACTTGGTTCGCCTCCAAATACAAAAGTGGCGCCTGGTGGGACACATACTCCCCCCCACCCCCACGCCCCCCTCCCTTGCAACAATACTGTGTATCGGTGATCGGTGTTGCAATGTAAGCCGTGGCAGGCTGATCACGCTCATTTCGAGTCGCCTAAAGCCGTTTATGTAATGACCCGTACGTTTGTCTGTGTGTTGTAGTCCGTCAGTCAGCCTGGTGGGAGCAAAGGGCACACATAACCAAACTAATTGTCTGCACAAATGTAACGACAGCGTAGTACTGTAGTTTGAGTCAAACAAACACACACACACACGCACGGTGGGGGCAGCGTGCAGTCTGCACCGCACCGACTCCCAACACTAGAGCAGCGGATGACGCCATTTCTGTGGCTGACAGTCGGCTACAACCACAGCGTTTCATTTGGACGTTTTACGCAAGCAGCGCATCCAAATCCACCCGCACTTATATGAGCCATTAAAAGCCAACATGAAGAATAGCGCTTTTTAATGCAAACTGCTCCGTGGCGTTTCGCGTTTCCTTTTTCCGCCGACTCCGCGAGAGTGCAGTCGCTCGCTAGCGAAAATATAGCCGTAATAACACTCGTTTGTCCTCGAGCCGAAGATTTACAGACGTGTCATATGCGGGGGAAAGAGAGAGAGAGAGACGCTAAAGGCGTCAAGTTGGTCAAAGTGTGAGCGACCAGTCGTCCAATTAAAAAGTCACTTTCGCGGAATGAGCTCTTTACAAGCGACATGTCTGCACACTCGCCGCTGACAAAGGAACAAGCCCGACAAACGGTCACCTCGTGGTGACTTGACATAGTAGTAGCGCATACTACACCCTAATAACAATGTCGTATTGTTAAAACGGGAGCCGAGGTCGCCGTGTTTGTCAAAGGGACACTGGGGATACGGAGTCATCCGCCCCAGACAAGCAGCTCCGACTGCCCGATACAAGTGACTGAGTGACCGGCCAGCACGCACAACCGGACCCTCTAATGTCTCCAAAGAACATATCGAACCAGCTTTGTAAAAAAAAAAAAAATAAAAAAAATTAATAAAAATAAAAAATACCACCAGGGACACGTCTAAAAAAAAAAAAAAAAGGTGAGGGGGAGGGGGGGGGGGGATGAGTGTGTATCTATGAGCACGGTTGGTCAAGCGGGGTATTTTTTTTTCTTTATACAAGGTGGCCCATTCTGTCCCGACTATGTGAGAACTGGTGTGCCATGAAATACAGTGCAATTGACAATTAGCCACGATCAAAAAGACGTTTAATCACTGCATCGACGCCAAGCTTCGCCCACAGTGTTGTTGTGTAAAATCACTTTGACGCCTATGAGACTGCTCGACGACGAGGATTCCTCCGCTGAACAGCACAAACGCTGGTGGTGCCCCCCACCCCCCAGCCGTGGAACTATTCAACCCCAGAGGAAGCGTTTCACTTGCCTCGGTTGCTGGTAGGTTGTTGTTTACCGCATAACTTTGCGATCGAGCTGACCCCAGTTGTTTTTCAGCCATTAGCCCGGCGGATTCATTCATTCCCTTCAAGATAGTCAATAGTCCAAAAGACGCACCGCATCGCCAGTGAACAAGTTAGCGAAGGCGCAGTCTGGCTGGTTAGAAAGCAGGGCAGCGAGCTCGTCAAATATGTTCAAAATAGCGATGGCTTTTGTCGAACAGCAGCAGTCTTACCTGCGTTGTCAAGTTGAGAAACGTGTCTGTTTTTCGACGAAAGCGTGCTAGTAATCCATAGGAACATTTAAGTAGCGACTCGGGGAGATTTCAACGTCGCTCGTCGGCCCCGGGTTGATGTTGAACACGGGTCGATAAAGTCGTTTTCACAGAGCACTGCTGTTTGCCTTGTTGAGAAGCTTCTCCAGCCTGCCTCTTTCTCAGATCCTCTCCCCCTCCGCCTTCTGAGTATGATTGACGGGCACTTTGGTTCCGCCCTATCATTTATGCGCCATCCAATTGGATAATAACGCCATAGGAAACGCCTTACCTTTCAACGATTGGTTTATAATGGAGAAAAAATATATATATCCATTGCAAGCCATACGAAATAAACGTAACCGACTGGTTACTTTTCACAAGACATAAAAAAAGAAAAACTACAACCCCCAGGTTTCTAATATTGTTAGGGGTGCGTTGGTTTTACTTTCACTTGTGTCCCGATTTGACGATTTTTTATTTTTTTTAGTACAAGCCGGAAGTTGCCATCGGGCAATGTTGTTTTACACGTTACAACACACACTGAGCTCAGTAAATGTAGCTCGACTAAGCTAACTTTTCCTGACATGAAATGTAGCTTCCCATTTGTGGAACTAGCATAACACAACATCCTATGAGTTGGCTTGTAAAACTGGTTTACTACACTGATATAGCCTACCGAATTTGTCAATTTCGTCGTTTATGTCCTATTATACCAAAGCATCGCTGAAACAAATGCGTTGACGGCTCGTTTGCTTTAGCATGCTAACGCAAATCAACTAGCCGCGTGGCTAACAGGACCGGCCAGACACCATTCTAAACGGAGACAACCAAGGTAGGTAGAGCTGAAGACAACTTGATTCCACTTCGTGTATTTGAAATTGCAGTGATTACTTTTCAGTAGTCTCCAGCTCACCCGCGACAATAGAAATTGAGTATATGGCGTAGAAAATTAATACTGTATATGAATTGTCAGTCGGAAATGTGTTCTAACAGTACTTTCTGTGCTCTTGAATGATAAAGGCTTCTGAATACACAGGTACAGAAATGGATGGATGCATAACATTCAATCCATCTTGTTGTTCTCTAAGTAACTTTTATACTTGGAAAAAGTTGTCTATTATATTGGCGGATCTTTATCATGGCCTTTGATCATCCACTGATGATTAGTGCATACTACCAAATAGAATGACATGGCAACTATTACCCATTAATTCTATTTTGTTTAGTTGTTGTTTTTTTTTTTTAAAGGCTGCAGTTTTCGTTATAAAGTCGTTTGAGGTTTAAAATGTTTTGCAAATTGTTTCATGCGATTGAACCACAGTACGGCTCAATCGCTGCTTTTATTCTTAATGCATCTTTTCTGATTGACTCAACGCATCCAGTCATCCATCCATCCATTTTCTGAGCCGCTTCTCCTCACGAGGCCTGCTGGAGCCTATCCCAGCTATCGGGCAGGCAGCGGGGTACGCCCTCAACTGGTTGCCAGCCAATCGCAGGGCACATACAAACTAACAACCATTCGCACTCACATTCACACCTCCGGGCAATTTAGAGTTGTCAATTAACCTACCATGCATGTTTTTGGGATGTGGGAGGAAACCGGAGTGCCCGGAGAAAAACCCACGCAGCCACGGAGAGAACATGCAAACTCTTAGTATCCATCCATTGTAATTCTTCGATGTATTCTTCCATTCACAAACATGTCTTTTCAAATGCTGCCTGTTGTGGCAGTATTTTAAAAGAGATGTTTTTTCAAAAACAAATGAATGAAAAACGTTCCTGTCTTGGAGCTGCTTAAAAGTGTTCTGAGTGTAAATATGAAATTATAACAAATCTTTTCATCGCTTGAACAGTTTTGTTTGTTTTTGCAGCAAGCTGTATTAAAAATGTAGATATGTTTTTGTAGATCAACATTCTCAAGACTGATGATGTGTGTCATGATTAACAAAAATAAATAAATAAACACCTGATGTGTAATCATTACACTATAAAGTCTTAAATATGCTCTACAAGCGTACTTTCTGTAATCATTCAGGTTAATGCAAATTCTAAAGTTGTTTTTTTCCCCACAGTTTCATGAAAAATTTTCTTCTACAAAAATAGTTCAAATAGTGTTTGAAGTGATGGACGGTGAGCTAGAAGCAGCCTCAGAGCGAATTCTCCTGGAGCCATACAAATACTTGTTGCAACTGCCAGGTGAGTTCCTGTCCAACTTTAAGTAACACTACTAGGCTTTAGATTATCAGGATTTTTGGGGCCGATCAGCAGTTTAAAAAAAAAAAAAAAAAAAAAACGATAACTCATCACTGATCCGATCACAAGATGGGGCAATGTGTCTATTTAAATGACTTGTTCATTTATCTTCGTTCCTCTATTTATGCCAGTGAGGCATAGTGACAGACAGAACAAATAAATCCTCTTCTATTAGATGGCAGGAAGTACATACAGTAATTGATGTATCCAGTTTTTGTGACATTTTTGTTTGTCGGTGTGCCGTGAGATTTTTCAATTGTAAAATATGTTAATTGGCTCCATAAAGGTTGGAAATCACTGCTCTAGTCAGGTCATGTATTCTAATCAGTCAGGTCAAACCTGCATGACAGAAATAACGGGTGCTAACGTACTGTAATTAAATTAATTTATTGTAATTAAATTACTTCACCCACACCGAAACTTTAGAGCATGATTCAACAGAACGGCAGCATGTTTACGCACAACCGTTAGTGCTAGCACTAGCATGCTAGGCTACATTACGTTTTGTTGCCTGCTTGCAAGCCGTATCGTATTAAAAGTACGTGAACATATCTCAAGCACACCTTAGATTAAAGTCGTCTCCCAAGCACCGGTGACCACCAACACACGTTTTTCCCCATTTAGTTTTTATAATACACAGACGCGATCGATTGTTGTTGTGGCTGTGGTAACGTGTATCCGGTCGCATTTGAGTTGACAAGCCCAGTGATCGTAAAAGACGGGATGTGGTGGTATCAGAATACAAGATTTTATTGCAGTAGTCTGTAATCGTGAAAGACCAAATTTGTCTTGTAGTCTGGTCCACGCATTACGTGTCTGTCTCAGACCGCCGACGTTTTAAAAAAAAAAAAAAAAAAAAAACTTTATTGGCGGTCAGATATTTACAGTACTACCTCAAAAGACACACGACAAGGCTAAAAATAAACTAGATTTTGGATTCAAATATACCGTATACAATGGCAGTGCGGCGTGAATGTCTTTTGCGGTCATTGATCTGATCGGCGAATTATGACATTAAAGCCAATCAGCCTAAAATGCTAATTATCGGCCGATACCAATCAGACCGATAAGATCAGTGTAAAGTCTAAACACCACCGTCACTGTGTGTTGGAACCTTCTAATTTATAAATGGAGCACTGGAACATCATGTTCAGTAATATAAATTCTGTACAAAATTATTCCTTCCGACATTGATTTTTGGGGAGTCCTGCTGGGACCACCTACCAGTTAATGTTTCATTTGAAGTACTCAATGCATGCAATTAAGATCACTGGGCTAATGTACAACACATACTAATCAATACAAGTACAGATTGTAAGATCAACACCACCCACATATTTGTGTTACACCCCCGTTTTCTGATTTCGCTGATTGTGAATTCCCTTTATGGCATCACATCAAATAGATTCAAGTAATCAATCCACTTTTAATCATTGTCTCCTCAGGAAAACAAGTGAGGACAAAACTTGCCCAAGCATTCAACCACTGGCTTAATGTACCAGAGGACAAACTACAGGTGAGAAATTGAAACAAAATGTCTACAGTAATTGCCCAATCGACGTTTTAAATAGGCAAAAATTATATATATTAACCCTAAAATGAACACAGTACTATGCATGTATTTTATCGTCTTCAATACCACTGAATATACAGCAACTACAACATAAAAGTAATCGTGGTTATAGAAGTTAGTATACATAAAAAGTTCAATCAAGCTGAAAAACTTACTTAATAAGGACAGACACACATTGCTGTCCTATACTCCCAAGTTCCTATGTTTCCAATGTGTCTTGAATGAGTTAAAGCAGTTAAACTCAACTGGTGAGTCTGGACCCAAAAGTGGGTCGCGTGTAGCCATTTCGGTGGGGTTGTGGACAGATAGTAAAACATTTATAGCATAATTCAGACTGTTAAAACTTTTACAGTTGCTTTGGTCTGGCATTTTTCATAGAAGACAAACTATTTATGTTGCACTTTCATAAAAAGATGAGATCATTGCCAAGATATAATTTTTGGGCATGCAGTTTTATGTTTTTGGTCAGTTTCTTAATAAGGTGCCCTGAAAGGCACTTTAAACATGTAAGCATGAGTAGTTATTTTTAAAAATATGATATTCATACTGTATGTTTTTAAAGGGTGGTGGCCGACTGGTTAGCACATCGGCCTCACAGTTCTGAGGTCCTGGGTTCCATTCCGGCCTCTCTGTGTGGAGTTTGCATGTTCTCCCCGTGCCTGCGTGTGTTTTCTCCAGGTAATCCAGTTTCCTCCCACATTCCGAAAACATGCATGGGAGGTTAATTGAAGACTCTTAAATTGTCCCATAGGTGTGAATGTGAGTACAAAGGGTTGTTGGTTGTTTGTGCCCTGTGATTGGCTGGCAACCAGTTCAGGGTATACCCCGCCTCTTGCGTGGAGTCTGCTGAGATAGGTGCCAGCACCCGTGACCTTAGTGAGGATAAAGGGTTAAGAGAATGGATGGATGGATGTTTTTAGACTATTTTTGAACAATGTACGTTCTTGTTCCACTAATGTGTATGTGTTCACTGTGATGGGTTAAATGCAGAGAACAAATTTCGTGTGCATGCATGCATGTTCATGGCAATAAAAGATGATGATTCTTCTTCTTCTTTATTGTTCTTAACATCTGTAAAAGTTGTTCGGGACATAGCAACAATAAAAAAAATGAGGGTCCTAGGGTGACAACAGTTGAGAACCACTGAATTAAGGTCCTTACACAAAGGAGAAATATTGTTTTTTTAACCATTTGCATCTGTAATGTCAGCAGTACAAAAGTGCACCATTTGCTCACTACCGCAAACCCAGACGCATACACACAGTATTTATAGCCTGCATCGGTCAGTGACAATGAGCAGCAACGCAGATGGTGCAGTTGCACAATTAAGAAACAGTAGATTATATTTGGTCATAAACCTCATCTCGGCCATAATTTAGAGTGCAAACCTGTTGACATGAGAGGCATTTCTTTAGAACAAGTAGCAGTTGTTTGATACATCGCCGAACCTGGGAAAGAAACGCAACTCCAACTCATTACATAGTGCACAGCATGATATGTTAAACTGATAGCATAAGAGGTTAGATTGGCAACCAAGTGCTTCACATGTCACAAACATCCGGCAAAGTCAGATTTCCTCCACCCTTTATTGCTCAGAGGCGGTGTAGTGGGTGTTTTTTTTTGGACAACTGCAGCAGCTAGGTTGCTGGAGTTGGAGCCACAATGTCAATATTTGGGATTATTGTCTTCTGTAACCTGATACAGGCTACCAGCTAAAGCATCAAAGCAGTGTGAGGTCTTAATTAACAGCTGACTGACATGGTACAAATCAGTCCTTTAACAATAGGGCTCGAGACTGCGACCTTTTTTTCCAGCTTGTGCAGTTTATCTTGTCGCACTTGCACGAGTGCATGTTTTAATGTTTGAAAGTACCCTTTTCTTCAGTGGCAATCTCCTCCTGGTGAGAGAGAGCGCCGTCTTCATTGTTGTTATGAATTCCATTTAAGTTAAAAGCGACCTGCTGCAATATGATTGGCTGTCTGCTGCAACATAATTGACTGCTTCCTCCAGATAGGACACATGCTATTATCCACAGCATCGTGGCATATACACGCCCCACATATGCGCATCACAGACAGGCCAGTATGCCACCACGTACCTATATTGACCCTGCTCGCTATTTATTCATTTTAAATGACAAGTGTGAGCTGTCAACGCATCTGGACTCCTGGTGAGAAAGCTACTTAGCCCGGACCTGCCTTGTAAAGTCCGGTAAGCCAGTAAAATCCTCCTGCCGCAACTCATCCACAGCTTTTCTTTTTACACGCAACATTATCATCAGCTGCTACATTTGTCACGGGAATAAAAACAAAAGTTGTTTCCCCAAATATGATCCGTCAAATATGATTGCTTGACAAGTATGAGGGTGTGTGTGTGTGTGTGTGTGCGTGCATATGGGGGTGGGGGGGCTATACCGCTAACTACAAAGATTGCCTGCCTTTCACTCGTTATAACAAACAGAGAGGCATGTGTAACGGTTAGCTAGAAAATCTACCCAATCTATCTAATCATAAACAATATTTTTATATGGTGGTAGTACACTTATTCAATTGTTTTTAAATGTACATAGGTCAGTCGTCTGGTTGTGGTAATGCTCACAATTAAGTGGTTTTCCCAGGGGGTGAGGGTTAAGAGCCCTGACTATAAGAGCTGGCCGTTCGAACAAATGATCATATAAAAGTAAAGCCTTTGTTTTGTTTTGTTTTTTAA
Organism: Phycodurus eques; assembly: GCF_024500275.1. Taxonomy (NCBI): domain Eukaryota; kingdom Metazoa; phylum Chordata; class Actinopteri; order Syngnathiformes; family Syngnathidae; genus Phycodurus; species Phycodurus eques. The sequence continues at coordinate 17,992,151 of NC_084535.1, forward strand.
ATGAATTGGCCTGTTCTGTCTGCCTCTGCTTGCAGCAGACAAACTTCTTGTTCACAGTAAAATATTTTGCAAACAGCTTACCTCGAGTAAGTGTCAATCTTTATTTCATACGAAACTATGGTTGTGATGGTCATGCTGTACCTCCTCAAAAAAGGGTGCGACCAAATCATGTGCTGGTGCAACCAAGTTGGTGGCACCAATGCTACTAGTGCAAAAGTTGAAAACAAATTCCTTGATTGTTTTTTGGACATACTTGGCAAATAAAGATGCTTCTGATTCTGATTTGTTACAGTAGCAGATGTCATGGTGGCTGTAGTTAAACTTCACAGAGCTGACATTGTGCTCCTCTCCTTTAGAGCACAAACTACTACTACTGCTATATATCAGAGTTTATTTAGCGTTTCTGTTGGTGGTCATGTGATTCAATTGTCAACAATTGGTGGTTAATCAATTATAATCCCACCCACAATGGAAATGTTACTTTTAGTTTTACTTTACATAAAATTCATTTATTTCATGTTTCTATATACAGTACTTTGTGAATTAATTTTACATGATGAATTATTGGGAATTCAATGTGTTCTTAAGGGGTTCAAGTCAATCTGTCACTTCTGTTTTTCTTCAGTCAAAGTTCATTTGGATGAGCGATTTAGAATTCATTAGTTTTAATTTAGCACAACCATTATGCCACAAGCTTTGCAGTGACTAAATAGATCCCTCATAGATCAAACATTATCTGTCAGCCTAAGACTTTCTCAGATTTAAAACAATTTCCCGTATATTAAATATGGGCATTGATTAAAACTGCCCTGCGATTGGCTGGCGACCAGTTTAGGGTGTACCCTGCCTCTCGCCCGAAGATAGCTGGAATAGGCTCCAGCACGCCCGCGACCCAAGTGAGGGTAAGCAGTACGGAAAATGAATGAATGAATAAATATGGGCAATAGAAACTGAATAATAGTTTGACATAATTTTTTGTACACATGTAAAAAGATATGCCGTGGATGCATGCATTTAAGGGGAGATTGATGTAGGTGCATCAACTTCATGTATCGAAGTTAACATTATTAAAGGGGGACTTTGCAGTGTTAAAACTGCTAGCAAGATTTGAATCGCACTTACTTCACTAATGAGTCCCCCGTGCGTTTCTGACCAAAGCAACACCCCTCACTCACGTGCACGAGCGCCATTCTCGAACATGGTCATTCCTAAATGCATGTGATCTTGAAAGTTTTGCTGAGGTGCGGTAGTTTCTTGCACAACAAATTAGAGGTTTTAACAAATATGACCCAAAAAAATGTTTTTTGCTAACTCCCCTTTAATGGTCATATAAATGAAGAAATTATGTTAAATGCCGTCTAATAATGTGGATTTGTAATTATGACTTGTGGGGGAGAGGAATCTCGTCACATAAAGACTAAACAGTGGACTCTGGTCTCCCTTACATTATTGATATTGACATGTCCCTTTCGCCATAGTGTACTGTATTGCGCAGCCAGCACAGACACGTGTATAACTTAGTAACACATTCCACTTGCAGTCCTAGGGTCATCATACTTTTTCTCTTTGAGTTCTGTAGTGACGTGACAAAAAAACATATGCCAAAGAAAGAAGCTGCGCTGAAGTCTTGCCAGATTTGTTCAAGTCTCGCGTGACTTCAATTCAAAACGTCTATTTTTTAATTGGACATTCAACATTAGAGGTTCCAGTGTACATTTATATCCCATGGTGAGTGTTGACAACATCATTAGGGAGGAAAACCCTACATCCCACATCGCATTTTACACGTTGCCTCTTATCTGACTAAATGTGTTCCATGTCATACTCTGACTGCCTTTTCTGTTTGGACTCTAAGTGACCTCGACATGTTCATATTATAAACAAATCTGACTGTAGTCCTCTGTCACAAGCCTTCTAATTCCAAATGCGGTGAATTGTGCCACAGCATGACCCCTCCCCCTCTTTCCGTGGCGCTCTGTAAACTCATGCTGAACCCATCATGTAGACTGAGAGCACTCCTCTCAGCATCATTAGCGCTCTGCTGCCAAGAAGTCGCCGCCATGGAAACAAGTGGGTCTTCAGATAGATGGCGGGAGTGACATTGGTGTACTGTGTCATTTGTTTGGACTTTTCCAGTACATAATGTGTAGTATGTGTCTCTGTACAGCACATGCTGAGACTTTCCCATTATACTCCTTCCCTTGGTTTTATTTCTCTAGTAATGTGTAGAATGGTTAGTATTCATATAAACTGGACCTTTTCAATTGGCGGCGCGCGGACCAGGTCTCATGCAGACCCACAGTCAATTGCCGTTGGTTGTTGTACAGTCGTATTTATGTATGGGTATGTAAACTTATGAGCACAACTGTAATTATATGCAGTCATATGTACCCCTGTCATATTGGAATGAAAGTGTAGGCTACATCTTTTTCATAACCTCTAGGTGGTGGTGCCACACTAGAATGAAAGTGTACAGCTTTTTCATAACCTCTAGATGGCGGCATACAGTTTATAAAATGAGGTTGTTTTTTTTTTTTCATTTTCCCCTATATCTATGTATAATGCACACTATTGACTTTTGACAATTGTTTGGGGGGGGGGGGAATGCACATTATGCACAATAAATTATGGTATGTGTGTCATCACACAGCATGTTTTTTCTCCCACAACCCGCTGTCATAAAAGATATATGCAGCATTATGGTAGGTCCTTTTGTGATCATGTGACCATAATGAGCCAATCAAACAGTTTGTTTACAGGAACAGATTTGCAGAGGAAGAAACAGCTTGTTTCAAACTTCGGAAAACTGCCTCAGAAAACTGTTTTTAAGAATGAATGGACGGACTAGTACTTTTCCATTCTGACGGAAGCCGGCTCAAAACCATCGCCTCATATGTCTCTCATATGCTCCGGTATTCTGAGGCCAGGACATGCAAACTAACTGAACTGAGCTCAATTCAGCAGAGTTAGACGACTGAAGAGCAAATGAATGTTCCCTACAGATAGTGTAGACTTAGCGGCAACGTAAATGAGCATTTAGTGACGTTTCGGTCATGTCCGAAACATTACTCGAAGGTAAACAAAATAACTTTTTTACTTGACATGTGCATCGAACTGTTTTGATTTACTTAAAAGTTAGGCTTAATTTGCCTGTTCAGTGTTACTTGAAGTTTGGGCTGTGGGCTTAATGCCTGTGGTGCTTAACTTCAAATTGTTTCCCAGTCTTTTTTGAGTTGCAAGTATCACAATATGATTTGTACTGAAATGTAGACCTGAGGTGTTTGTACCTGTTTATTAGATATTTAAGTTATAGGTGTTCTTTGTTTTGTTTTTTTAATGTGAACTGTTTTGAGTTAAGAACTGTTTAAAAAGCACTTTGCATTTCTGGATTTTTTGGGAGGTTTTTTTTTTGTAATACATTTATTCACGATCACACATTGTTGTCCTTTAATAGGATCAAAATAGTTTAATTTATGTCACAGGCAGATAGTAGTTTTTTCATGGAAAACAAACCATTGTAGTTGCAAAACCACAAATGTGCCTCATGCCATTTCGATATTTTCGATGGGTTAGTTACGCGCTGGAATGGTGATTGACTGGTTAACATCTGCTTCACAGTTCTAGGGTTGGAGTTTCAAATTAGGGCTCAGGCCTTCCTGTCTGTAGTTTGCATGTTCATGCTTGCCTGAGTGTGTTTTTTCCAGGTACTCGTTTCCTCCCACATTCCAAAAACATGCATGATCGGTTAATTGAAAACACAAAATGGTCCTTTGGTTTGGATGTGAGTGTGAATGGTTGTTTGCCTATATGTGTCCTGCAATTAGCTGGCAATTGGTTCAGGGTGTAACCCGCCTCTTAACCAAAGTCAGCTGGGATAGACTGCCTAGTGACATTAAGCGGTACAGAAAACTGATTGATACGTCGTCTATGCCAATCAAAACATTTTGTCTGGAACTTTGCCCTGAGAAAGCCCTTGCAACTGGACCCCTCCAAATTTTAATTAACGATCCCTAAAATATACTGTATTTGAATAGACATGTACAGTGCTCTACAAATGAATACACTGGAACAGATTTGTTAGATAACCATTCATTTCAGAATCAAGATTTTCTATGGCATACTACACTACCAAATACTCACACAAATATGGGTCATTGGATGGAAATGAGATTTGTCAATGTGCACACACTAAAATGTAAATCATGTAAGTAATGTTGCAAAAATGAGCAAACATCAATTAAAGGTAGATTTTGCTGTTTAAAAAAAGTCATACAGTCCTGCTCACCATTGGTGGCACCCCTTCATTTTTTGCATACCCTGTACAATATCTTCAGAAATAAATGGAAATGTACCAAACTTATATCATCAGGATTAATTGGAGGTCCAGAGTAATTTCACAAAGAAAATAGTTTTGTTTTTTTCAAGTTAGATATTGCAATTTCAAAGGAAAACAAAAACTGAAAACAGAATGTGCAGGAATATTGGCTCCCCTCAATATTTGGTTGCACACCCTTTGGCAGCGATGACAGCCTTCATTTTCTTCAGGAGGTATTCCACATTTAGTACTCAAACTTCATGGGTGCCAGTGATTGTGAGCATGACTGTATTTCATAACTTTCTGTATGACCTAATGTATAATATTATTAAAATGAGAGAAGAGGGAGGCTACATTCAACTCTAGCACAAAAAAAACGTTAAAATATTGTTAGCAGTTTGAAAATTGCAAACTCTACCTTTTTAAGTGGAGTAAAGCTAAATTTTAGTTTAAAACATCTGATTCACAAGACTTTACCCACAGGTGAGTCTCATCATCGAAATTGTTCTTGTGCTCAATGAGATGAGAAATGGATGTTACTCATTAATGTTGAGCTCTGTACATTGTTATACTCTCTTTAAATGTCATTTCTGACTTTTCCTGCTGCCTCAAGCTTAGTGACAAATGCAGTCACAGACATTACAAAGAACTGGATGGAAGTCACATAACTTGTGGCTACTCATGAATGCTGGATGGTTCAATAACAAAAAATATCAATTTTCACTTAGTCAAGCGGAACATTGCAAGTTCCACTTGACTTGAGTCAGATTATATTGCAGTGGGTCCTGAAATGGACCAAACGGTTATTCTTTCACAGAAAATGGTCTGGTCAGATACACAGACCTTAACCCATTCGATTGGTCAGTCATTTAATCATTGTCGGTAATGTACAAAATATACACCCACACAATGCAATAAAGTAGTTTGGGTAGCAACGTAAGAGCATGTCGTCATGCGGCACAAGGCGGCATCCTCAGTTACTGCTGTAAGTAGTGTTTTTGCATTTGATTGTTTTATGTTCATGGCCTATTTGCGTAGAAATTTGGGATACATCGCAGCTGGAGGAAACAAACAAGGACTTCCTGTACTGTATTTTAGTGTGATGCACTTGGAGTAACTCAGTCAGACGCATGAGGCATCATCTGTTCCATCCCCTGCCTTGTTTGGCACAACTGTGCTTGTGCATCCTCCCTAAATGAGTAAAAGACAGCTTGCTTACAACTGAATGCCCCTCAGTATATTGCGCTGAATGCACTTGTTTGTGATGAAGACATGTCTGCATTGTTAATATTTCACTGTTTGTGGCTTTGGCAAACTGTGACTTCCACAGTCAGTAAAGTGTGGCGCTGATCAATGAAAACTTGTGGTACTGGCAGTCTGACGAAACACATTCTATAGCAATTGTTGGTGTCGCTTATGTAATCTTTGAGCCGTTATTGATGTGAATTTTAGGTTTGCTGGGGCAGTATAGGTGGTATTTACAGCTTGTGTGTGCTGGAAATTCTGTTACAATGAGCAGCGACATGATTGTCACTTTTCTAATTGAAAAGAACAGACTGTCACTCAAGGATTGCACCAGTAGTGTGATTCACAATTATATATGCTCAGTCTTAAGTTTTCCTCGAGAAGCGGTTCTCAAACTGTGGTCTGCAAAGTAGGCATACTGTAACTTCTCGTGTATAATGCGTACCCCCAAAGTTGACCTCAAAATTCTGGAAAACCCTTCTACCTATGTATAATGCATTTTTAAAATGCATGATCTTGCTTCTACCCATATGATCAAAACATAACAACAGAAGTATTATCTGTATTTTGTTAGTTATTTTTCAAAGAATTATTCTGAATTTAAGCACTTTATTTGAACATGTAATGCTTATTTACTTGCTCTTATTTTGAAATTCACACACCTACTTTTATTTAGTAAATGAGAAAACACACAGTTGTCCTCATATGTTTGATTACCAAGGCAGAATTAAATTAAAAGCGCCGATATGCTTTTGACATATTACACAAATCTGCCATCCCTGCATGTATACAGCATTTCAAGCTCTCACACTCTTTTTTTGTATAAACGTAAGGCAAGACGACATTGACAAAATATATGCATTTTGGAAGCACGACTTGGGTTAAAAGTTTCCAAGATGTTGATACACCACTGCTTTTGCAATGAACTATATAAATATGATCTGAAAATGGTTCCACTCATGTTGTGTGTTTCTTTGCAGGAATCAGCTCAAAGGGTCGAACTAAATGGCTAAGTTGGCAATACTGACAGTACTTTTGTTGTCTAGGTCTTCTTTGTTCACAGCAATGTTGTTAGTGGAAGCAGTGCATGCTCAAAAAATACTTAATCAATTTGGTATTAAACAGGTCATGAATATTTAGGTTGAACATTTTTGGGGGAATATTTTTCCCTGCAAGGTGTCCTCATTATTTATTATTTTTTTAATCATAATGACAACTGAAATCACTCAAATTACCTTCAAACCTCAAACGTTGTCATACGCTTAAATGTTTGGCCTGATAATATACACACATTGACACACACACGCGTTCAAATGGCTTTTAAGGGTAAGTTTCCACACCTGTAATTATGAGTCTGTGACCTGTGACTGATTGTATAAATAGTAAATGAGTTTTTAAACTCTTGAGACCCCAGCATATTTCATCCATAGATGAATGACTTTGCTGGATACAGAGGCATGTAGAAAGCAAAAGAACTGTCAAAGAACCTGTGAGAAAAGGTTGAACTTTATAAATGTGGAAAAGGATACAAAAAGATATAATGATTTGAAAATTCCAATATGTATTGTTCAGTCTAATAAAGAGGTGGAAAATTAGTAATTCTGTTGATAACAATCCACAGTCAGGTAGAAATAAAATATGATATATAAAATCTTTCAGCTTCATCTGAAATACAAGCTTTTCTGCAAAAAAAAGTGCTTTTGCCTGATCACTCTCTTTTTTTTTTTTTTTTTTAAAGAATAGGATGCATCTTAAACATTTTGCCAGGGTAGACTTATGAGCACAACTGTATGTGGTGGATCCAAAAGGAAATGCCGGATGTAAGGATCTATTATGTATTTTTCCAAAAAGTATTTTTCTGCTACGTTTTGCTTTCTAATGCTAAGTACAGTGCTTTTTAGGAGGTGAATGGGTATTTAGTCCTCCATTCATCTGGTGTCTCATTTTCAAAAGTGTGTGCGTCGTAGTTTCATCACGTCACTATATGAAATGTCAGACCTTGATTGTGAGCATGTAAACATGGCGCCCTCTGCTGCATACAAGCTGTAATACATCAAGATACCTGTACACATTTAGTCACACTGTTTTAAGAGGTCACTCACTTACCTGAGCTTAATTCCAAATTCAGGTGATCATCGAAGTGACTGAGATGCTGCACAACGCTAGCTTGCTCATAGACGACATCGAGGACAGCTCAAATCTGCGGCGAGGCTTCCCCGTGGCCCACAGCATCTACGGCATTCCCTCGGTCATCAACTCTGCCAATTATGTGTACTTCCTGGGTTTGGAGAAGGTATTGACGCTGGACAACCCCGAAGCCGTGCGTGTGTTTACCCGGCAGCTGCTGGAGCTGCACCGTGGCCAGGGCCTCGACATCCACTGGAGGGACACGTACACCTGTCCCACGGAGCAGGAGTACCGCGACATGGTGCTGCAGAAAACCGGGGGTCTCTTTGGCCTGGCCGTGGGACTGATGCAGCTCTTTTCTGATTGGAAGCAAGACCTGAAGCCCCTCCTGGACACGCTGGGCCTTTTCTTTCAGATCCGGGACGACTACGCAAATCTGAGCTCGCGCGAGTACAGTGAGAACAAGAGCTTCTGCGAGGACCTGACAGAGGGCAAGTTCTCTTTCCCCACTATCCACGCTATCTGGTCACGTCCCGAGAGCACCCAGGTGCAGAACATCCTCAGACAGCGAACCGAGAACTTGGACATCAAGCGCTACTGCGTGGACTACCTGGAGAAGGTGGGTTCGTTCGCGTACACCCGTCAGACGCTGCGGGACCTGGAGGCAGAGTCTTACCGTCTAATCAGGGAGTTTGGCGGGAACCCTCAGCTGGAAAGCCTGGTCAAACTCCTCAGCCGCATGCATCAAGAGGCTGAAACGAAGTCGAACACTGAGCAGTACACCAGCCACAACCGCTGACCTCCTCCTCGTCACTCGCTGCGCTGACACCCTGCTGCACGCCTTACATCCCAAAAAAAGTTATCACAAAACTGGAATACGAGACTCCTGGTGGAAATAAAACCAGCTCCGTCCTGCCTTTGTCCTTGATGTGCTGGAAGCGTGTTAAAATGATGATGCCACTTTTCATGTTGTAATAAATGGTACCACACTCCTATCTTGGTGGACGCAAAAGCAGCCCATGTTCTGAAAACGTTAAAATCATGATGTGACTGTCCAGGTTGTAATAAACTGTACCACACTTGATTCTCACCGAAAGCAAAAGCAGCACTTTTTTTTTTGGTATTAATATTTTTTTTAACCTGTCCTGTTCAGCTGCATGGTCATACAGAATGGTGGATCGGAAGCCTTTTGTGCTGGAACAGTTTTGCTGTGCAACAGGGGAGTTTGAAATACTCCTGATTATTTTTCTTTCTGATGTTTATTGAATATACAGCCAGAAAAAATGGTTTTGGGGGACAGAACGGACAAGAGGAACAGGGGTGTAGTAAGTAACGTCCATGCATCCATCCATTTTCTTCCGCTTGTCCGTGGTCGGGTTGCGGGGCCAGTAGCTTTAGCAGGGAAGCTCAGACTTCTGCTCTTCAGGGGGGATCCCGAGGTGTTCCCAGGACAGCCGAGCAATGTAGTCTCTCCAACGTGTCCTGGGTCGTCCCCGGGGTCTCCTCCCCCACTATACGTGATGGTGCACTGCATTCCCCTCCTGAGATGCCGGATGGCGGACCAGAATTTTCCTCGAAGCCATCCGGAAGTTGTTCTCCATGGCCTCACTGAACTCCTCCCATGTCTGAGTTTTTGCCTCAGCAACCACCAAAGCTGCATTCCGCTTGGCCAGCCGGTACTTCTTCAGCTTGACGGCATCCCTCTCACCGCTGGTATCCACATTTTTTTTCATCATGCTCACAATTATGTTTGGCCATCTTTTACACTTAATATTGTGCATTAAATGTGGTGCTGCACTGCACACACGTCTTGTTTCATTTTTACATCCAACAGAGAAATAGCCAAATCAGATAATCTTGAGTGTATTCTCTTGCCCAGGCTGGCTGCTATGAACATGACTTATAACGCATGGGTGTCAAACTAATTTTTGTCATGGGCCACATTGTAGTTACGGTTTCCCTCAGCGGGCCGTTACGAATGCAAAAAAAACAAATTTGTATCACTTCATCATATTATTACATGTACACAACAAATTGATGGGTAGCTCGTTTTGAAATGAGAGGTTAAGGATAATATTTGTTCAACTGCTGTCCAAGTTACTATAAAAGGTGTTTGGTAACAAAAAAATGCAATATCCATTCATCCATTTTCTTTACCGCTTATCCTCACTAGGCCTGCGGGCTGCTGGAGCCTATCCCAGCTATCTTCGGGCGGGAGGCGGGGTACACCCGGAACCGGTCGCCAGCCAATCGCGGAAAAATTGCAATATCTCAACATTATTTATCCATCCATCCATTTTCTGAGCCGCTTCTCCTCACTAGGGTCGTGGGCGTGCTGGAGCCTATCCCAGCTGTCATCGGGCAGGAGGCGGGGTACACCCTGAACTGGTTGCCAGCCAATCGCAGGGCACATACAAACAAACAACCATTCACACTCACATTCACACCTACGGGCAATTTAGAGTCTCCAATTTTATGCATGTTTTTGGGATGTGGGAGGAAACCGGAGTGCCCGGAGAAAACCCACGCAGGCACGGGGAGAACATGCAAACTCCACACATGCGGGACCGGGGATTGAACCTGGGTCCTCAGAACTGTGAGGCTGACGCTCTAATCAGTCGTCCACCGTGCCGCCACATTATTTATTATTTAGGAAAATTTAAAATTGTGGTACAGAATTTAGCAAGAATCATGGAAGTTGACCCACATGATTTGCTTTCATGGGCCACATAAAATGATGTGACGGGCCAGATCTGTCCCCCGGCCTTGAGTCTGAAACCTGTGTTTATAGAGCAACTTTTGTGGGAACACATCCAACCCATGCCTTTGTCTGTTTCATGTCTTGACATTGACAAATGACATCGTCTTCAGTGATGAGCTGTCCAAGTACGCCCATAGTAATTCTCGACTGTCCATTTAAAAAAAAAAAAAAAAAAAAAAACAGGTGAAAGAGATGGCATTTGTTTTATTTTTGCAAGTGTGACGAAATGCAAACGTGTAACACGCGGCGGCAGAAGTCCATCACGATCGCTCATTAAAACCTCACACGAATCACATTTATTCTCATATGGATGCAGAGATTGATTCTCTCCAGTCCAGAGACTGAAAGACAAGCATCCTGGCGTTTGTGTGGGGACCGATAAACCCACGAGACCCACCCACTCCTCGCAAGAGTTGGTTTATGTATCATCAGTTTGTGCTTTAAGGACAGGGTCTGGAGATTTCATAAATATTCTAATGACAACAACAGGAAGGAACCCCCCCCCCCCTTTTTTTTTGTAGCACAAATGACAGGGCAACATGCCGAATACATTCAACTGGTCTATAATGTCAACTACAGTGGAACCGCTATAGTCACAGTCAACATTCCGAATAGGAATATTCATCCATCCAGGGGTGTAGTGGAGTGAGTCAGTCATTATTATAATTTTTAGCACCCACAGCTCTTTCAGATGAAAAGTTATGATCTTTTTAATACACAAGATGTGTTATAAAAGTGTAATCCGTGAGGCTGCTGTGTCTCGCTTTTTTCACTTGTGGCAAAACCACAGTGTGAATCAGATGCATGTTACCGCCAGTATTTCACGTGTGACTACGACGCATTCTACAAAATTTAGTGATCACGTATCATTGATCCTAATGACGTAAATGTGTTTTGAATGCATGACTGAGGATAAGTCACTCAGAAGACAGCTGTTGGTTTTGATAACGTGCTATAATGACACAAGGTAACAACACTCCAGCGCACTTGATGTATAGACATTAAAAAGCCTACTTAATATTCATGTCATTGCACCCAGAGCAACATGTGCTGGCGCATATTTTTACCAGCACTCACTTGTTTGCAAAGCCTCCAGTCTGCCTCGTCGCATCCCATTTGGGATAAGAAGGAATAATTAAGTATTCACTGTTTTCAGCCTTCAGTGATCATACAGGAAAAGTGGTGGAGTTGGGAATGATTGCAGACGTATATTCATTTGTGAACCTCTTATGTGTCACTCACTGAAGCAATTATCTCACACACATACTGTGTCGTAGAAGCTCTGCCATATGACAGCAGTAGGAGTCGAGGGGGCTTACGAAACAGCGTGATTCACTTGAGAGAAGCATGGCATTGAAAAGGACTGAAGTCTGTTTTGGAATATTTCATGTGAACTGATGCGCTGCGTCACACATAATGCTACTGTGATGTGCAGACGTTTGGAGGCAGCATGGAGAGGAGATGCTTATCTTCTAAGTGGGAATGAAAGTTGTGATTGTGTGTCTAATATTACCTCCTCATTCCTGTGAGTCATAAACAGTCAGAAAGGCTGCTTTTGGTTGCCGGGTGTTATGAATAAATTATTTCCTCCTCCTCCTGCAGAGTCCCATACATGGATGGATGAGGGTGAGGTACACCCTGGACTGGTAACCAGTCTATCGCAGGGAATATATATATAAAGACAACCATTCACACTCACAGTCTCGTCACTGAGTGGGAATTTTGGTGAGGGAACCGCTACACAGGCACTTAACACTTACAGGGAAAGTGACAAATTCACATACAGTACGTGTATCCATTTATGGGTCTCATATTCTGAATTAAGGGCGGCACGGTGGACAACTGGTTAGCACATCTGCCTCACAGTTCTGAGGACCTGGGTTCAAATCCAGCCTCCCCTGTGTGGAGGTTGCATGTTCTCCCCGTGCCTGCGTGGGTTTTCTCGGGTACTCCGGTTTCTTCCCACATTCCAAAAACATGCGTGGTAGGTTATTTGAAGACTGTATATTGCCCACAATGTTTGTGTGTTTAAATGTGCCCTGCGATTGGCTGGCGACCAGTTCGGGGTGTACGCCGCCTCTCGCCCAAAGTCAGCTGGGATAGGCTCCAGCACGCCCGCGGCCCTAGTGAGGATAAGCGGTATGGAAAAGGGATGGATGGATATTCTGTATTAACATATTAATTCATGCTACTTCTTTTTGATAAATTCTTTTGGTTCTCCTACTTGAATCATTGGACTTCACAGCCATGTTGAGGCTCCCAATTATTGATCTGTGTGAGAACAAAAGAGATTGTTGGATAATGCTCCCCTTTGAAACATTATTTCACACAGTCGAACTCTTTTCTTCCAGAGCCTCTCCTTCACCCGTAAATGAGTCAGTTCATCACACAGTAAACAACACTCAATGTAACGCCGTTTAAAAATATCTATTCATGAGATGGAATGCACAACTAAAGAGGCTGTATTAGACTCGTGAATAGACACATTAGTGAAGCGTGTAGGTGGACACATTGAAAGAGAGTGTTGGTAATTTAAACCTTTTACATCAGTGTTCACTGGAGTTTAGGCAAATTAAATAAATTCATCTCCTGAAGCAGCACTCAAGCACAAATGAGAGCTTTCATCTGCATGTTATTCCCTTGTTCCCTTCTCATTTAACCAAGAAGACAACAAACAAAATGATGGCGGGGGAAGGGTGGAGTGTGTCTTTAACTAAGTAGGCGACTAGAATGCATGCAGATGGGACTTTGTTATCGCACTGTGAAGGAGGGTGAATCTCAAGGGACATGAGTTTGTTGAAATGTCAACCTAATTGCAGGAGCAGATTTTTAGGGAAACATCGAAAACTAATCACTGAAATTTAGATGTAGAAATAGACGTCAGTAGCAGAATGGCGCATTTGCTGACCGTGGACCTTCACAGTTGCTGAGCTGGAACGCAGTTAAAATGATACGAGGTGAATGTGGCTCTAACAAGAATATCAATGTGTGACTTCATCCAAAATACACAAGAAACATTTTCATCTCTTTGACGTTTTCTTTATGTCCTGCAAAGGAGTCGAGTTCCAAATGCCTGTGTTGCAAATTGTACAATGATTTGTCCACCGAGAATCTATGCTGCGATTACAGATACAATAAGGCAAGGTCACTATTTTGCACAATGACAACTGGGTGGCAGGACAACAATGACAGGGTAAAAGCAAAGAAAAGCCATCTTTTACTTTTTGAAAAGGTTTGTGTCAAGTATCAGATATCATAATTCATAAAAACACTAACAGTGCGTCTATCAGTGTGACCATTTAAATCACAACTAAACTGAATCACAATTTGAGGGATGAAAAATGCGCAGAAGCCGAAATGTCAGAGGTATGCAGTGCTGCACGTTGAGTGTGATCCAGACCTTACTGTCCCCAGGGACATCCACAGGGGTCACCACACGTCCTCTTCCTGTGCCACAGGACACGCAGCTCCTCTGCTGTGTGCTGTGGGGACGACAGCATGTCCAGGTAGCATTCTTTTTCACAGAGCCAGCTGGGGTCCTGGTCAGGAGAGGAGTTGTGTCAACATGGTCCGTCGCCAACTGTTTATTTTGCTCACCGAACACGCTCCAAACAAGCCTCCACGTTGATGAGATTAAACAACAAAATGACAGGCTGCGGTGGTATTCAAGCATAGTGTGTTTAGGTGGGAAACATCAGTACTTGTTTGCACATTTGCATGACATGACCTTCACCAAGGAGGGCGTTTTTAATTGTCCTTTGTTTGTCAGCATTACCCAAAGACTACAAAACCACTTTCCACTCCACTAACCTTGTGGTGGTTTGTGCGCCAAGGACGAATCCATTACTTGTTTGTGCACTTACGCAACCGTTTAGGGATAGGGAATTTGTCCACATTTTCCTGAATTTCTAAGTGAATAATGCATGACACCAATGCAGAAAGTGGGTATTTATGAAGGTGTACAATTTGGCGCAGAACCAAATTTGAATTGTTGTCTGCGCGCCACAGAGTGGCCTTCGAGTAATTACATCCCCCAAGAATGTAATCCTCTGGCCATGTGTACTTAAATGGAAACAAACCAAATGTGGTTGCATTTTGTGCACTTCTGCATAATCATGACTACATTTTGGACATTCTTCAGAATGTATTGGTGCAGTAGGAACTAATTTTATTTAAAAATGCCCTCTTCTGCTCTCTCCATACACTCTTGTTCAGAGCATGTATTCAAAGGTGAAGTGTATTTCCATTACCTACTAATGCATCGTCTCACGTGTTACTGTTCAGTTTACAATGAACGGAAAATACATGATGTATTGCCTACTTCATATTTTGTGTTCTCATAAAAGAAAGATCTGCTCTGAAACCACATGGTGCCAATGTAAAGGATGAAGGTGGTTTTACGTACAGCACGTGGTGAGCTTTTGGCAATTCAACCGAACCCTTCACTAGCTCCCAGTTCATAGGTTAATGCAGATTTCACCTGATACTTCTGTGGTCCGATAGCTGCCATCCATATGCCCATGCTCACATCTTCTCCCTGTGACACATTGATTAGCTTGTCTTTCATTTGTAGTTACCAGCAAGGTGATTGGTCTTCAATGGGCTACCTGGTAGGCCTTTAGACTATCTGCATTACTGGCGAGCCACTGCACCAGGTCACGTGACGCCACATAGCCAGATCCGCACGCAAAGGCCGGGTAGGCGGGACTGGGGTACTCGAGCTCTTGCCACTTCCCGATGCGATCCACTGCCCAGCTCTGTCTGAAACTGGGTCAAGATGGCGTGTTAGCACAAAACCACCTCTCACATTCACCCATCTTTGGTGATTTGGACACAAACACAGCACAACCCAAAACACGGCCTACTATGTCACGAATCTGTACTTACTTTCCCCACCAAAAATGGCTGCGCTTCAGACCCTTGTGCTCGATCTTCATTAATACTGAGTCCATGTCGATGTAACAATCATCGTCCGTCTTCAGGAGCAGACTGAAATCAATGTTTCCCACAGACCTGTCAAATTGGGAATTAGTGTTTTTATAGGTGGATGTATTTTTAATAATAGCGGAACGATAAAAACATGGCACACACGCTAGAATCCAAAATGTGTCCCGGAAACACTGACATTTAATAATGTGATGGCAGCGAGGAAAAACACGAGAGTCAGTAGACCTACAGATAATCTCTTTTAGTCCTAGAGTAAGCAAATTTGAGATGATGATTCAGGACGAACAAGGAAAACTGTATCTAACATGCAGAACTGTGCCCTTCTGAAGGCTTCATTGTGGAGCGTGACATTAAGTTTGAAAATCTCAGTCAATGCACAAAAACATTTGAGGAACAAACTGTCGTTAGCGTTTTGCCCCCAACACACATTGAGCCATTGGATATGTGGACGCGCGTTTAATGCTGCACAAATAGTATTTTGTACTTTATCAAATTTATTAAACCATAAAAAGATAGGCCCCCAAATGACTAGCTACTGCCCTGGGGACAAGACATCGAGGCCGCCCCTCGACATGACAACCAAGCCGTGAGGAGCGGCTCGCGCATTGATAAAGAAGGCAGCTAGCTAGCTGCAAGAACTAACGTGAAGTGCAGGACACATTGACCATCAACACGTCAAACATACGTAGAGGTAATATCCTTCAATTTGATGCCGAGCAGCGGCACCTAGTATTCCCTTCCACGATGTGCCGCTACCCCGCAGCTGGGAAAGCCCGTGAGCCTGTCTGCTTTGCCAGCAACGGCTGGACGACAGATTGAAGCATTGCACGGAGCGGGGGCGGGGTGGCGAACATACCACTATCACCGCTCACACGCGCCAGATTGAACGCTCACTTTAACTTTCATCAGGCAGGGGTTCTGACGCAGGCAAAACGTCTTTTATGCCGTGTCGTCGCTAACCTTAGAATGCTTTAAAAGTAACAAGCTCTTTTTTAAATGTAAGGAGTCAAAAAGTAAGGTGTAAGAGTAAAAAGTCGCCAGCAAAATAAATACTCATGTAAAGTACAGATACCAGAAAAAAAACTTCTTAACTACAGTAACAAAGTAGCTGTACTTGGTTACTTGAAACCTCTGCTGGTCGGTCGGGCACACGAAGACAAACAACCATACACACTCACAATCACACCTACGGACAATTTAGATTACAATATTAAAATAAAGTAACATTGTTGTGGGAGGAATTCAGAGTCGCGTTTACCATATTGGAAACTAATCAAATGTGGCTAAAGGAGTACCGGTGAAAACTGTGCACTGCTGCCGGTCGGATGTCTGAAGCCTTTATGTGCAGCAGTTGTGAGGAGCACAGGAAGGAATAGTAACATAAAATGATTGGTGCAATGATCGCTGTGTAGAAAATTCTGATAAAGTGTATACCCTACCAATCCCTAACAAGCTGCACATTATGTTCTTTGATTGATTAGGCCCCAATATGCGAGTGTTTAGCTTATGTCTGGATAATTGATGGCACACCGTCGCACTGATTGCAAGTGTGCCTCTGACAGCGGGACACGTGTGAGGCAATGACACACTTTCATTTTAGATGGGTGATTTCCTTGGAGGCTCGGGACAATTTGGAGATGGAGAGCAGAGTCATTCGCACTTGGCGTACCATTTGTAGAACTGAAGCAGTTTGGAAGGCACGTTTCTGTAGGTGTCCACCACGTCTACAAACACCATGTCGCCGTGCCTTAGGCTCTCTTCCTTTAAGGCAGAGTCCTCCTGCCTCAACCCCGAGGCGTGGCGTTCCATCCTGGCTGGACGGCCCCGCAGGAGCTCAGACAGACTGTTGCTGTCTTAACACACAGCAGGTGGAGAGGGGTTGGGTGGTTCGGTACAGAAAAAGGCCACAAAACATTTGAAAAAGCACTACGACTGACTACATTGGGGCATTTTAAAAGTATACCGAGTTAATGCCTGCAGGAGAGAAAAATGTGGGGGGAAAAAAATAGAACAGTGAAATTTTTGTTTTGTTGAAAGGTATTACTAAACTGCAAATTTGATTTAGTTTTCCCCAAAGTAGCTGAAGAATCTGTTTGGAGCTTAGTTAAAACCGAACGACCCGAAGAAGTGTGAAATCAATAATAGAGCACAACAATGTGAAAGGTTGCTGAGAAGGTAGGAGCCCTGAGACTAAAGGAATACAATCTCTACTCCTGCCAGAGAAAACAAGGTTTTGACATTTTTACATTGGGAATTGGGACCAACCGTAAATGGTAAAGGTGAATCCTCCAGCCAAACCAGGAAATCCAAGAGCACTTCTGTGGGGCAGTATGCCTTCTGCAATCTGCGTTTCCGAAAACAAGAAGCAATGCATTGGCTCACTTTTCAAACTTTGAACCTACTGACTGTTTTACTTACAGAGGAGATCTTGAGTACACCTCCTCCATCATTGAGCTGCACACAGGACGAGTTGACTGTGGTCAGTACTTCTGAATCTGAACTCTCCCATACTAGTGTCCCCTCAAAACCCTGGATAAAAAAAAAACAAAAAAACCCACTGTTTTCTCATGGCATATGTGTTGCTAAAATTTTTATAACATACCTTGGGCAAGATAAACTGCTCCACTGGTTTGTACCATATTCCGCTTAGAAGGGTCCCTGTGCTGATGGCGCTGAAGCGAGCCGTTACTATGGCCTCCTGCAAAAAGATGAAGCTGTTTGTTAGGTGGGCTATTTTCACCTGTAGGTTATACTGTAAGTTGAGCATCAAAAGTAGCTACCTCCTGATCCAGTTGAAGGAGCTTTACAGTCACATTGCTCCTAAGTTTAGGCTGGGTTCTTCGGGGAAACACCCCCAGTCTGGTGATCACCACCGGGTGGAGCACCTTAAAATCCAAGGCAACAGCAGACACATCCGAGGGGACCAGCACCGCGGGGTCGGACACCATCACGATTTCTCTCTCAGCATCCTGTCCTGCCTCTGAGTCAGAGAGCACAGAAAAGACTACGTGAGCGTTATTACAATGCCAACATGCTGACCTCACCTCTTATTTTTCTTTAAGGAAATACCAAGTGAAAGGAGGAGACGACGGGCCCCTGGTAAAGTGATTTCACAATGAAAAATTCTCACTCAAACTGTGTGGGGGTGTAGTTAATGCTGAATTGTAAAAGAGTCACATTGATATACCAGAGATCAATTAAAAGATTGAGGCTATTAATGAGAAGCGGGCTATTGTTGTCGAGTTGAGCAAATGTTGTTAAGTGCTGAATAAAAGTAAAAGATTAGGGTGTGTGTGTGTGTGTGTGCGCGCGCGCACGCACGCACGCACAACGACAGGATGGATGCTCTTTGGGTTGACATCCTTGCCACTTTTAATCAAAATATCATAGGAGGAGCAGTCACTATATATACGAAGGCCACACTGAAAAGAAAAAAAAAATAGTAAAACGACATGAAAAAAGTTGTAAAATAAGACAAGTTATAATGTTAGAGAATAGCTTTATTTTTCACAATTGAACAAGTGACTATCAAAATTACCACACAAACACAACCTGAACACAGTCTCCAACCAGCAGTTTTTGACCTTTTGTAGAGGTACTCGCCCAATATTCTTCTGCTAATATTGTTAACTAATACCAATAAATATTTGTTCAAAACCCTTCCTGTTGGTGAGGGAACAAACTCCCCAAAACGGGCAATTTCTGTCTGCATTTTATTTTTTCTTTTGAGTGTGGCCCTAATAATCCTTAGTTCATGTTCGACATATCCAATTACAAGGAGTGAAATATTTATCTAAAAAGGGTAGATGTGATGTCAAGAACATAAAGAACAAATATAGAGGCACACTTGAAAATATAAAAAGCAGCAGTAGATGATTGTGCCGACTTACAAAAAAAGAACATAACAGTCAACGACACAGTGTTATATAAAAATACTCAAAGCCAACACCGGGACGATGTTTACCGTGCAATATGAATGGTTGTTAGCACTTGGTAACCTTCAGATTTTCAAATCATTTTTGAGTTTTAAGTGCTTTAAAGTTATTGGAATGATAAACACTGTTACACAAATATGTGCCTGCATAGTTTGCGGCTTGGATGGAAAATTCTTCCAGAGATTGTCACAATGACATATGAAGTGGTGTGGTGCATCCTTGGGAAGATAGAATAAGAATAATAATTTAAAGCCTTCTGTGTGTGCCACATCCGCAGCTAACACAACACAACGGCGGGTATTCACAATTAAATTGAAACACAGCTATATGTCCTGCTGATCTTGAGACATGCCAGTTTTTAGTATTGATTTGGACAAGTGGTTGTCAAGAAAAGGCATGGTTGGTTAGACAGAGCACAATTACAGAAGAGCTTCTTGACATTTGGACCCGTGGCAATAACCTGAAAGAGACCTTTCTGACTGTTATTGAGAAGGCAATTTACAGTTACTAAAACTAGCTGAAAAAGACACAAACGGTGTGATGGGAGCCAGAATTGGCCTTGTGGGAATTGTTCAAAATGACTGTTTTCCGAATATCGCTTCGACAGACCCGACATGAAAATGATTGTGAAAATAACTGCAGAGTTCTTCAATTTCCCACGGAATAAAGCAAGAAACAAAATATCTCCATCTTTTTTTATATACTCACAGGTGAGCTGAATCTTATCCCAGCTAACTTTGGACAAGAGACACCCTGGATTATTCCGCAGCCATTCCCAGGGAGAAAAAAAACAAAACAAAACAAAAAAACTATCGAGAATGAAGAAAAGTTGTTGCTACAGTATGATACTGCGGACATTTATTTGTGAGGCAAATTAAAGCTGTTGCAATTGTTTGATATTTTCGACTTCAATTAGTCATTACATTTTCATTAAGCCTGAGGTTTTCATTTGTAATCAAATATCAGCAAAACATATATTATGCACAATTGCACAGTGCCAAGAAGGATTAGCTTTTGTCCACGTTAGTACGGTGATGGAATTATGTCACAAAGCAGCTATCCCTAATATTTTATTTAGCGCTGAGGAACATAAGATGCAAATGTTGTCTCGTTGATTATGACTATTCATTTATTCAATAATGTTTTGTCATTAATGCGCAAAACAAAAATGTAATAAAAATACCGTGTATTTTCCCTAAAATTGTTCAAAGGTCACTCCTGTTATTTAATACCTTCACGACTTGTTCTGTATGTTATTAACCCCGAATGTTTCGCAAGCTTGGAGGAGTAGCATTAGGGCTAATTCAAATTTGTATAAATAACTATGAGTATTATTATTATTAGTCAGAAAACGGTGACAGAAATCAATTATTGATCGGAATAAAAGACATTTAAAACAAAACGTTAAGATCGTATTTTTTTTCTATATTTGAAGCTATTCCAGAGAGAATATTTGTTGTTATTTTGGTACATGTTTCTCTGGGCCAGTGTAACATTAACTGACAGCAGTGGGTGGTGGAGGAGGTGAGGTGAGTGACCTCCCAATCACACAGCAGGCATATCATTTGGATACGTGAGCTTGGGGTGAACCAATTATTTTTGCCAGCCTGTTTTGATGTACGGTAGAGTTTAGGTGTTTTTTTGGGGTGGTGAGGAAGTTATACCAGAATAATAAAATGCTGAAGATAGGAATGGATTTAACAACAAGCCTCAAAACAGGGTTATCCTTGCCACTATTAAAATCTTTGAGTTGCCTGAGCAGGTACTGTAAAAGGATTGTTGGGCCTTCTTTAGAAATCCGTACAGTGTTAGGTCAAAATGTGAATGTTCCAAAGGGTGTACATTTTGTAAACCAACCAAGTTTTGGGAAAAAATAAATAAATAAGTAAAATCACCAAAAACTTGGGACTGTTATGTGAAATGTCAGCATACAAGACTTGGACACTGGTAGGCAAGTTAGCAGAGTCAAGATGGTGAATAAAAAGACAAAAGTTGCCATGGGCTCTGTCCATGAAGACACTAGCAAAGGCAGTTATTAATGTTTAACATTACATTGGGGGATGGACAAGCGACCATCACCCCAAGATGAGAACAATAAAGGACTAACCGACGACTTGAACACCTTCTATTGCATATTTGTAAAGGACACTTTCACACCCCACACCCAACCAACGAGCACCATCACACCTCTGACTCCCCCTCCTGCGTTGACCCTCCACGAACAGGATGTGAGACGCATCTTCAAACAACAAAAGATCAACAGAGCGGCAGGCCCAGACCTTGTGTCCCCGTCCTGCCTCAACTGCCCAGATCAACTCGCTCCAGTCTACACACAGCTCGTCAATAGATCTCTGGAACTGTGCGAGGTACCATCCTGTTTCAAACGCTCCACCATCATCCGAGTCCCCAAGAAACCTGCACTCTCGGGTCTGAATGACTACAGGCCTGTCACCCTGACATCTGTTGTCATGAAGTCCTTTGAACACCTCGTGCTGGACCATCTCAAGAGTGTTACAGGTCTCCTGCTGGACCCCCTGCAGTTTGCCTACTGAGCAAACAGGTCTGTGGATGACGCAGTCAACATGGGACTGTACTTCACCCTAGAACACCTCAACGGCGTGCGTACCTACACGGGGACATACGCGAGATCCTGTTCGTTGACTTCAGCCCTGCGTTCAACACCATCATCCCCGAACTCCTCTCGTCCAAGCTTCTCCAGCTCAGCGTCTCGCCTGCTGTCTGTCAGTGGATTTAAAGCTTCCTGACAGGCAGGACACAGCAGGTGAGGCTGGGGGACACCACCTCATCCACACACACACACACACCGCAAGCACCCCAAGGTTGTGTCCTCTCTCCGCTGCTCTTCTCTCTCTACACGAACGACTGCACCTCGACGCACCAGGCTGTCAAACTCCTGAAGTTTAGGCTTAGGCTCTACAAACTGCACCTTGATGCTACTTGTGTCTCTGCCCCATCAGCATCACTCTTTGGTTAGTGAAATTCTCAGCTCAAGTGAGTTTTCAGGTCGGCTAATTATATGACCGAAATCCTTGTGATTAATGCAGCACAAACAAACATCTTCAATCACCAATCATTAGTCTGCTTACTGAGCTGGATAGGAGTCAAATATTGAACTGGATTTAAAAACCGAGCAATGTCCTTTTTTACTCTTGCGCTTCAGAACAGCAAAGCATTGAATCGAATGGTACTTACAGATGTTAACACAGCTGGGGGAAAGGCTCGGACAAATGAGATGTCACCGCCAAGACCCATGAGGCTGACAAAGCCTATTCCGATGTGCCATAATTATGTTTTTATGACGGAAAGTAGTGGTGCGCCTCACTGAAGCTGAGAGACATAAACAATTACCTTCCAACTGATGCTCAGCCTGTTCAATTACGTATTTCATAAGACGTGAGCAAGTGCTTCACATTGCACATCACAGCTGTAGCCTAAACGGTTACATTGAAAGTGGATTTCATTCCATGACCATGGCGACGGTGAGGAAAAGTAAAGCGTCCTTGAGCTGCAGACGAGGTTGAATAAAAGATGTTTTACCTCTATTCAGAAGGTGAATTCATTTGCTTCATTCGACTCCAATACTGACAATTGGACGTGCAAGCAATAGATTGCACCCTGAGCGCCGATGCATTTAAAGCTCTAAATTTGTGTTACATGGAGTATTTCTCTTACCTGGCTCGGTGATGTTGAGAAGGGAGCAGGAGTAAGGATCTTCTCTGTCCTCCTCTGGAATGGGACACCCATATTTGCCCACGATAAACTTCACCCCCACTCTATAAACAAGGACATACGATTGTTTTCCAAACGCTTGTCCATCCATCCACTCCCAGTTTACCAGGGTCACTAAAGGGTTGCTGCAAGGATCATCATGCCGCAACTGTGATCTTGGTTTTGGAGGGTGATGGATGTGGACAATATTGCCCGCTGGTCAGGTAAAGAAAATAAGTTTGGTAATTTGTTGCCGACTGCAGGCTTTGTTTTCACTTTAGGAATCCGACCAGGGGGGGGGGGGGGGGAATTAAAAAAAGAAAAAGAAAACAAGTTGGAGCTGGACCTGACTGACCTGTACTTGAAGTGAGAGTGTTGGTGCAGGTAGCCCAGCCAGGTGTCCCTTATGGCTTGTCGCAGTTTGTAATGCTGTCTGGCTGATAGAACTCCCACCAGAACTTCATAGGACGGCACCACCCCATCTGCGTTGGACACAAAGCATCCAGCATGAGCAGCGTGCCTTCAGTCAGTCCGAATTGACAAACACTGTAATGTTTTGACAATAAGCGGCCGAATGAGAGGTGCTGAGGTCGCGCACAGCACCCAGTCAACGACGCCCCAACATCGCTCAACTGTCACATTTTACAACTTAAGCAACACACTGCAAACGTATGCATAGTTAAGCGCAAACTCGAGTTCCCTTATTAGTGACACAAACAACCACCAACAACCGCCATAATAATAATAATAATAATAATAATAATAATAACAAAGCGAGTCGGCGAGAGAAAAGTTAGTCCAGAAAGTTGCCGGGGCTGGAGTGGTTGAAGCCCGGCCGTCAAGCGTCAAAGTACCCGAGTGTGTGTCGTCGTCCAGCGGCGTGGAGCACCGTTGTTGAGCCACCCACAAGTGCACCAGTACGGCGAGAGCACAGGGCAGAAGAACCAGCGCTAGCCTCCGCATGGACGGAACGCTTCATTCACCCGGAGTGGCGTCGAGCTGAAGCGAAGAGGAGTCTTTTCCTGGGCGACACTGTTCGCACTGAAGACTGTTCCGAACGGGAGCTTCATTTAAGTTGCGCAGCGCTCTCTCGGGATACTTCTCAGCACCGCCTCATGTCTGCCTCCGCTGCTGCGAGAGCTGCACCAATGGAAGGCGAGGAGCTTTGCCGAGGTGCATTCTGGAACTTGTAGTTCACAGTGAAGCTGCACACGTACTGAAAAAAAGATGGCGTTAACCAACATCATTATTATTATTATTATTATTATTATTATTTAGTAGTAGTATTGTGGCCATTGTGTCGAAAGTACACTGAGTAGTACTCAAGCAGTAAAAGTAAAAAAAGTAAAGACTGAAATGTACTGAGGTAGGCTACAAAAATTAAAGCTAAAAAATTTTGTTAATGTCAATTAAAATATATACAATACCCATTTTGATAATTTGATACACCCATCCATCCATCCATCCATCCATTTTCTGAGCTGCTTCTCCTCACGAGGGTCGCGGGCGTGCTGGAGCCTATCCCAGCTATCATCGGGCAGGAGGCGGTGTACAACCTGAACTGGTTGCCAGCCAATCGCAGAGCACATACAAACAAACAACCGTTCGCACACACATGCACACCAAGAGCTAGCTAGCAATGGCTCAGGCTTTTATGCTATCAATGTGTTCCCATAGCTGTTTTTGGAATGTGGGAGCAGGAGGAACACGGAGCACCCGGGATTCAAATCCAAAACCTCAGAACTGTGAGACAGATGTGCTGAACTCTTGTTCACTGTGCTGCCTATCTTCATAACAATGGTTTTAAGAAGAATAATCTCTTTTTATTGTCATGAACATGCATGCACACCAAATTCGTTGTCTGCATTTAGCCCATCACAGTGAACACATACACATGTTAGTGGAACACACTGGAGCAGGGGGCAGCTGAAGCGCCTTGGGGAGCATTTCAGGGTATCAGTGTCTTGCTCAAGGACACCACAGCCGTGAGTCCGGGTGATGTTGGCGGATGGTCCAGGCGATGACCTTAACCAGTGGCCATGTTTCCTCTAGGAATGGGGTAATCTGGGATTTGATCAGCCGGATTCCACGGGTTTGCTGCTGGGAGTATTGTTGATTTTGTCCAGTTGATGCAGTAATCTGATAATTGTGAAAATGTTTTAATGAGATTGAAGAGTGCTTGAATAGATGCCTTGTGTTTCTGTAAATAAAGAAGAATATCATCTGTATACAAATTGATTTTTTGTTCTGTCACTGGAGAACAGATACCTTAAATATTAGCATTCTGACGTTTAGCGGTAGCAAGGGGTTCAATGAATATTGCAAATGGCATTGCAATATTGTTCACCTGTAAAGGTTAGAGCATATTTTAGGTTCATCCTTAAATTTCACCCAAAAGCTGACTATCCCTTCCTTTTTGCTTTTGCTTACAAGCAAAGTGACACAAGGAGACAATCCCAAAGGCCAAATAGCTTGCTTTCATTTCATGTCTTCTAAAATGCAGTGAATGTTTTGGGCAACTTTTGTAAAACTCTGGGAGGATCCCCTTATAAACAAATCAACTCCTCCTTGTGAAAACCAACATGAAAAGTTGTAGCCTTATGATGAAACAACTTTCCAGACTATAATGGGTATGGGGTGCTGCAAATAAATAATTTCAACAGAATATGTCACGTGTAGACAGTAGAAAGGGATGTGAGGCTGACTGACTCCCGACTGTTGTCCTGGAGAGGGGGGGCGAGGGCCAACACGAATGACTGCCTACACTGGCAGACTCTTCATTCAGTTGATTTGAGGCGCAAATGTTATTTTCAAGACCATTCGTGTAATGGGAAACGCAGGCGGGAAGCTCGTCTTATCTTTCAGTACATAGAAATCGTTGAAAAGTTGAAAAACACGCTGCAGGAAGTGTATACGATTAATCTTATTGCTATTTCATGGAAAAAAACTTTGAGGGCTTGCCGCACAATTTGGAAAATAATGAGCTGACGCCAATTCTTAGTGTGATAACCCACTGCCCTGGGCATGATTACTTTCATGCACATTGTGTAATTGCTTTCATATTCATACACAAACATTACATTGATTTACTTTACTCTGCTGCATATTTTTCTTGAGAAAAGTTCAAGTTTTTGACTTTGACTTTTGACTCTATTTTCAAGCTGAAATAGTCATACTCTTCTGATTATATTCCAAGGTACATCATGTGTTAAACAAATAAAAACAGAATACAATGATTTGCAAATCATGTTCGACCTATATTTCATTGAATACACTACAAAGACAATATATTTAATGTTCAAACTGATCAACTTTATTGTTTTTAGCAAATAATCATTAACTTAGAATTTTATGGTTGCAACACGTTCCCAAAAAGCTGGGACAGGGTCATGTTTACCACTGTGTTACCGCACCTTTTCTTTTAACAACATTCAATAAACGTTTGGGAACTGAGGACACTAATTGTTGACGCTTTGTAGGTGGAATTCTTTCCCATTCTTGCTTGATGTACAGCTTCGGCTGTTCAACAGTCCGGGGTCTCCGTTGTCGTAATTTACGCCTCATAATGCGCCACACATTTTCAATGTGAGATAGGTCTGGACTGCAGGCAGGCCAGTCTAGTACCCGCACTCTTTTACTACGAAACCACGCTGTTGTAACACGTGGAGAATGTGGTTTGGAATTGTCTTGCTGAAATAAGCCGAGTGCGTCCATGAAAAAGACGTTGCTTGGATGGCAGCATATGTTTCTCCAAAACCTGTATGTACCGGAATGGTTATTTTCCTCTTTGGCTCGGAGGACACGACGTCCATCCATCCATCCATCCATCCATTTTCTGAGCCGCTTCTCTTCACTAGGGTCGCGGGCGTGCTGGAGCCTATCCCAGCTATCTTCGGGTAGGAGGCGGGGTACACCCTGAACTGTTTGCCAGCCAATGGCTGGGCACATACAAACAAACAACCATTCACACTCACATTCACACCTACGGACAATTTAGAGTTGTCAATTAACCTACCACGCATGTTTTTGGGATGTGGGAGGAAACCGAAGTGCACCGGAGAAAACCCACGCAGGCATGGGGAGAACATGCAAACTCCACACAGGCGGGGCCGGGGATTGAACCCCGGTCCTCAGAACTGTGAGGCAGACGCTCTAAACAGTCGTCCACCGTGCCGCCACAGGATGTCCACAATTTCCAAAAACAATTTGAAATGTGGACTCGTTGAACCACAGAACACTTTTCCACTTTTCATCAGTCCATCTTAGATGAGCTCGAGCCCAGAAAAGCCGGCGGGGTTTCTGGGTGTTGTTGATAAATGGCTTTTGCTTTGCATAGTAGAGTTTCAAGTTGCACTTACGGATGTAGCGCCGAACTGTATTTACTGACATTGGTTTTCTGAAGTGTTCCTGAGCCCGTGTGGTGATATCCTTTACACATTGATGTCCGTTTTTGACGCGGTGCCGCCTGAGGGATCGAAGGTCACGGGCATTTAATGTTGGTTTTGGGCCTTGCCGCTCACACGCAGTGGTTTCTCCAGATTCTCTGAACCTTTTGATGATATTATGGACCGTAGATGATGAAATCCCTAAATTCCTTGCAATTGTATGTTGAGGAACATTGGCCATAAACTGTTCGACTATTTTCTCACGCAGTTGTTCACAAAGCGGTAAACCTCGCCCCATCTTTGCTTGTAAATGAGTGAGCAAAGATGGGAAGCTCCTTTTATACCCAATCATGGGACCCAACTCCTCAACTTTCTCAGTCTTTTTTGCCACCTGTCCCAGTTTTTCTGGAACGTGTTGCAGCCATAAAATTCTAAGTTAATGATTATTTGCTAAAAAACAATCACGTTTATCAGTTTGAACATTAAATATCTTGTCTTTGTAGTGTATTCAATTAAATGTAGGTTAAATAAAATTTGCAAATCACTGTATTCTGTTTTTATTTATTTACGTCCCAACTTCTTTGGAATTGAGGTTGTGCATGGGAGGAAGCCGGAACACCAGGAGAAAACCCACACTGGCACGAGGAGAACATGCAAACACCACACGTACGGGTGATTTGAGCGCAGGATCCCTCCAATGTGGGGCAGACACCTTCACCACTAGACGAACTGTGTCAGACATGCATTTGCAAAATCACACTTTCATTTTGAAAACTGCCTGAGCGGCTACAGTCCTTAAAAGTCGTAGATGTCTCGTTTTTACACAAAGGCTTCGGTTAAGTAATCATATGAAAATTCTTCTCTCTGAAATTCGTCTTTCTGCCATCAGTGAAGTAGTAGTAGTCGCCAACTTGCAGCCATGACATAAAATGCAGATTGAGAGAGCGGAGCACCATTTGATATTCAGTTTTTCTTTAATTAATTTATCCATCAAAGGATTTACAAAGCTTGCAAATGAAATGCATTTTTTTCTTTTTACAAAAACAATAATACCATTTAAGAATACAGTTGCACATCGTCAATATATCGGCCCTCCGGTGTGATTTCATGTGCGGAGCAGCTTCTGGAAAGTCGGCAAAGAGGCAATATTTCATATTGTAATAGTTCTCGCTAGTTTGGATAAACCCATGCAAAATTCATCCTTTGCCGTTATACCGTTATTTATTGTTCAAAATTTGGCACCATCCTCAAGAGGCCAGTGAAGACACCCCAAGACTAGCCTCAGGATTTCATAAATAAAGAATAATGATCCTGAAATGATTCTCCTGAAGAGTCGTTTCATCATTCCTCCGAGTTTGATCAGTAATACAATGACTCTTCAAGTACCAAGAGGAAAGTACTTCACATTTCACAGATTTCTGTTGTGTATTTTAAAAATACTCACAAATTATGACGGACTGCATGATTTGTAAATAATGAACCACTGTAGGTATCATACAAGCTTACTAGCACACTACACGTCATGTAGCAGTCAGTGCTGTGCAACAAATATTCAATAATACTACTGATAACAATATTAATAAACAATCATCAACAATTCATCATAAAAATTTGTAAATGCTATTTAAATACCATGTAAAGTATACTGTGTGCTTTTTCTTCCAAATCAACCAACCAACCAACCAACCAACCAACCAAAGAAAAAAGAAGTGTGCATGAGCGCAGTGTGACAATAACACTGCTCTCACAAGGGTTGGCACTGAAACATACTGTACACTGGAAAAAGACAGACAGCTGCTTGTAAACAGAGGCGGTCGTCAGTACGGGAGCAGAATAACATGCAGGCCTCAGTTTTGTCTTTAATGTCAAAGGCCTGGGCATTCACTCTGAAACGGAAAAAGAAAGAGTCAGGAAATATGCCCAGAAAACACTTGACACGCTGCAATGTGGGGAAAGTGTTCCGATCGGGAGCTGCAGGACGTGAGGAAGGACTGATTGAAGCATCAATGGAAGCAAATGGCAAAAGGTAAAATGCATCAAGGCATGGCTAAGAAGGTTTATTAACTCATTTGGACTTAAAAGGGTTGCACGGTGATCAGCGCCTACAAGTTTTGTCGCTTGAACAAACACATTAGCTTGCTTTGCTTCTCACCAAAAGACTTCACCCCGCACGCAATGAAGTAGATGGGCTGTTCGGGGCTTTCATCTAACAGTTCATTAGTGAAATGAGCCAGGTGTCATGTTTTAGTGGTGCTTTCAGTGCATGCTGCAGCAAATACTTTAAAGCTCACACACTGAAAGGCACTGATGTTTCAAGGCGATGCAGAGATGGAAGGTGAAAAGATGTTTACTGGGCACACGTCTGTTTCCTGAGGCAAGTTCGGATCTAGCACGATAAAAGAAAAGGAAATCAAAAAACACCTCTCACCTCATGAAGCACTGAGCAAGGCTGTTCTCTAATAACAAAGCAATAACAAACCTATAGAACTAGACTGCCCCCTGTAGAAGCCCTCAGCCACCAGGACAGACCCGACCAACACAAGGCTCCACCCGGCTAAACTCGAGTGGACTCCCGTGGCAAGTCGCTTCAGGTGTGGTGAAGACAAAGAAGGCAGGCGACGCCACGCCTGCAGCTTGCGCCGCTTGTCATGTGGCTCATCAGAGGATGGCGCAGAAGAACTTCTTCTCCCGGAACGGGTTCTCGGAGGCCGGCACTGGAACGATGAGAGGGTCGTCGCGTATGTGGGCGTCGCAGTAAGCCATCAGGTCTGCGGCGGCTTTGGACACCTGTTGACACCACACGTGAAGATGATCAAGAACACTGAAAAAAAGGTAAACGAATGCAGCATTCATCTGACGTGCATGTTTACATTAGTGCATTTGAAAATCGGGTTTTCTAGTTCAACCTGTTCTGTTCCCTTTGACCAATGGCACCTGGCCAAAAGAGGCAACCGGGCACTTCCCACAAAAACAAAAAACACAAATGAAATCATAACATGAAAACATTTTGAAAGTTTTAGATGAGAAGGATGAATATGAATTTCGTTTTTCTTTGTTATCTAATTTGTGATGTGGATCTAAACCAGCATGGATTAAGACAAGTATGATAGTTTTATATAATAATGATAATATTCTGTATGTAGTGGTTAGTACATCCCCCTCAAAGTTCTGGGTTTGAATCCCGACTCAAGTAGCAAGGAAGGAAAATGGAGAAAATGCAAGTATAGGATGGAAGAAAGGAAAAATGAAGAATAAAATTAGAAGTGAAAAAGAAGGAATAGTAGAGATGGTCAAAATAGTCTTTGGTCTTTATAATAAATTATATTTTTGCTTTGTGTTAATGAAAATTTCTGACTACTAAACTAAACAGGAAACGTACTTTTGATTGGGCTCAAATAAAAATCGAAGTTTGAACTAAATCATAAAAAACATTTGAGGCAAAAAAAATATATTGTTTTTTTTCAAGCTGTGACGAATTAGAGTATAAATTTGTCCATTGGTTAAATTGCAATTGAGATGTACAAGTAATAGGTTAACTAATACTGGGGGAAAAGTCCTAATTATTTACGTTTATTAACAGTCACCTCCTTTGTTAATAGTTCTATTATTGACTGTGTTGATTGTGCTAACGGAAATAAGTACATAGCTGTATAATATAGTTTTTTTCTTAATTGTATGAATAATTTTGGCGATGGGCGCCCCCCCCTTTTTTTTTTTTTTTGGCTTGAGCACCTTCCCCAAAAATCAATCAATCAAACTTTATTTGTAAGCGGTTTTCATGCAACAAAGAATGTATTTTTCAATTCAATCTACATTCTACAACATCTTACCTTATTAATCCATCCATCCATTTTCCATACCACTTATCCTCACTTGGGTCGCTGGCGTGCTGGAGCCTATCCCAGCTAACTGCGGGCAGGAGGCGGGGTACACCCTGATTTGGTTGCCAGCCAATCGCAGGGCACATAGAAAAAAACAACCAGTCGCACTCACATAAAGACCTATGGACAATTTAGAGTCTTAACCTACTGTGCATGTTTTGGGGATGTGGGAGGAAACCGGAGTACACGGAGAAAACCCTCGCAGGCACGGGGAGAACATGCAAACTCCACACAGGTGAGGCCGGATTTGAACCCGGGTCCTCAGAACTGTGAGGCGGATGTGCTAACTAATCGGCCACTGAGCCACCTTAACTTATTTAGCAAACAGAAAACTAAATCTGAATGAAATAAATAAAATAATATAATATAATAAAGCTTGACACAGTATTAAGTTCCACACAACAACCACCATAATGGACACTGAAAGTGTGAATCCAAAAACCTTTATCTTTTTAAAACATGCAGAATTTTTGATACGGCATTGGGTTTTATTAAATTGTGCTATTGTACCAAATATGGTGTCCTGTGACCACAAGTTCTTTGGAATTTCATTCGGATCACAACCCACGTCTGGCCCCGTGGTTCCTAATGTGGGAAAGTGACTAAACATTAGAAAACTGTAGCGTGCAGAGAGTGGATGCACATGCAAGGCTTCCACTCAGAATCTGAGTGGCATGTTATGGAGGGGGTCAGCAAATGGAGGAAAGGAGCAGCTGCATCAGCGGGATGACGAAGGCTCGGAGGACACAAGCATCTGATGTCCTGTCTGATGGGCTCAATG
Organism: Phycodurus eques; assembly: GCF_024500275.1. Lineage (NCBI taxonomy): Eukaryota > Metazoa > Chordata > Actinopteri > Syngnathiformes > Syngnathidae > Phycodurus > Phycodurus eques. The sequence goes on from NC_084535.1 coordinate 18,024,257, forward strand.
TAACTCATGAAAACCACACGAGCACTCTGCAGTGCACTCTTCAATACAGATTAATATTTGGTGACTATTGTTTACCATCACACAACATGGTGGCATTTCGAAATGGTTGAGAACATATAACACATACTGGCATCCATCTAGCTATCTATACACACACACACACACACACACACATATACATATATATATATATATATATATATATATATATACAGTGGGTACAGAAAGCTTTCAGACCCCTTAGATTTTTCACTCTTTGTTCTATGGTAGCCATTTGTTAAAATAATTTAAGTTCGTTTTTTTCCTTATTAATGTACGCACAGCAACCCATATTGACAGAAACAAAATTTAATTGTTGAAATTTCTGCTGATTTATTAAAAAAGAAAAACTGAAATATCACAGCATTCAGACCCTTTGCTGTCACACTCATATTTAACTCCGGTGCTGTCCATTTCTTCTGATCATCCTCGAGATGGTTCTCCACCTTCATTGGAGTCCAGCTGAGTTTGATTATACTGATTGGACTTAATTAGGAAAGCCACACACCTGTCTATAAGACCTTACAGCTCACAGTGCATCTCAGAGCAAATGAGAATCATGAAGTCAAAGGAACTGCCTGAAGAGCTCAGAGACAGAATTGTGGCAAGGCACAGATCTGGCCAAGGTTACAAAAAAATCTTTGGTGCACTTAAGGTTCCTAAGAGCACAGTGGCCTCCATAATCCTGAAATGAAAGACGTTTGGGACAATCAGAACCCTTCCTAGAGCTGACCGTCCGGCCAAACTGAGCAATCGGGGGGGGGGAGAAGAGCCTTGGTGAGAGAGCTAAAGAAGAACCCAAAGATCACTGTGGCTGAGCTCCAGAGATGCAGTCGGGAGAAGGGAGAAAGTTCCAGAAAGTCAAACATTACTGCAGCCCTCCACCAGTCCGGGCTTTATGGCAGACTGGCCCGACGGAAGCCTCTCCTCAGTGCAAAAACACATGAAAGCCCACATGGAGTTTGCTAAAAAAAACACCTGAAGGACTCCAAGATGGTGACAAATAAGATTCTCTGGTCTGATGAGACCAAGATAGAACGTTGTGGCCTTAATTCTAAGCGGTATGTGTGGAGTACAGGGAGACTGGTTGCAATCGTAGAAAAGACTGAATGTGGCCAAGTACAGGGATGTCCTAGACGAAGAGTGCTCAGAACCTCAGACTGTGCCGAAGGTTCACCTTCAAAAAAGACAATGACCCTAAGCACGCAGCTAAAATACCGAAGGAGTGGCTTCAGAACAACTCCGTGACTATTTTTGAATGGCCCAGCCAGAGCCCTGACTTAAACCCGATTGAGCATCTCTGGAAAGACCTGAAAATGGCTGCCCACCAACGTTCACCATCCAACCGGACAGAACTGGAGAGGATCTGAGAGGAGGAATGGCAGATGATCCCCAAATCCAGGTGTGACAAACTTCTTGCATCATTCCCAAAAAGACTCATGGCTGTATTAGCTCAAAAGGGTGCTTCTCCGAAATACTGTGTGATCGTTCAGTTTCAGTTTTCAGACTATGTCTCCTGAAGGCACGTGAAAACTGCCTCTTTGTGTCCGATACCCCATCTAGGAATGAATAATACATAATATAGAATAACACACTAAAAGAAGCCACATGGAATCCATTCTCCTGCAACAAACTCCATTCTTGTTGATTCATCTTTGTTATTATTTATGCACCACCTCTCCTGTGACTTTTGCACTAACTCAGAGCAAGATGAGAAGTCGATATGTCATTGCAACACACCCTCAGCTCCCTATTGCAGACAACAGGTGACATTTTCTTTGCTGGGCGTCATAAGTCACAACTTTCCAAAACAATTTGCACAAACTGCGAGCCTGACTTTCTTTTTTTGTATTTCCTGAGATACAGCAGAGAAGAAGATCGATCTAGCTATTAAATGTCAACCAATCAGAGTGTTTACAACGTTGCTGCAAGTGGCAGTTTTAGGGACAATAGGGTGGCTTGTGTAAAACTCCATTATGATACGTTATGGACTTAAAAGCAACAATATTTCACCTTTAAAATAATAACTTCATCAGTCTGGCAGTAAACTGGCTAGCTACTTTAGTGTGCTATAATACTGGTGGACCAGCCTGGCCAAATCTCATGTCATGTTGGTACTAATGTCCATTGGCCTGTGTGGAGTTTGTATATTCTTGCAGTAATTCCGTTGGTTGTCTCCGGGTACTCCGGCTTTCCTATCTTCCAAAAACATGCATGTTCGGTTCAGTGAAGCCCATAGGTGGGAATTGGAGAATGAATGGTTGTTTTTTTGATACGTGCCCTGTGATTGCTGTAAAATTTGCCCCTTGGTGCAATAACAGTCGGAAAACACAGCCCTTGTTGACCTAATTTAGTTATCATGGCAGTAACGCAACTGTATAAAGAGGGAATATTAACGAATACTTCCATTCCGACGCAAATAAAGTGCATAATTACTCTGATAGTCAAAATGAATTATAGTGCAAATTAAGGTACATTTTCTGCTGAGAAAGAGAAATGTGTGTGTGTGCGTGTGTGTCTAGGGTCCAGACTGGCTGGTAATTACACTGCAGCCCCACGATGCAGCGAGAGTCCTTCTAATTAACACAGTTCACGTTCCTTTGGCTGATTGAGCGATTAATGAGAAGGTCCCTCAACGAGGCGCCCGCTCTTGTCACTGATACACACTCCGGCTCGTCACGTCCCTTAATTAAATCTAAAGAAACCAGCAGACATCGCCAATAATGCTTCCTCGTCTCTTTATTCTGTTTTCATTCATGGATGCTCTCCACTTCACAAGCTATTAGATGACAAAAATACAAACTGGAGATGTAAAGGAACTGAAAACAGCCCGTCGTCAGTTATTGTGTCATTTTGTTTCCACTGGAAACCTTAGGGAATAGCACACTTGTTACTCTATCTGCAGTTGTATTCTACTGTACTGTATTGTATATGCTTTCTTCTACTGATGCATCAATTGTTTTGTCTAATACAGTGGTTCACGAGCTTTTTACACCTAATACCACCTAAAAAAATACTTGGCACTCCAAGTACCGCCATCACGACCAACATTAAATATGTAATATTATTGTAAGGTTTACACGTGATTAAGTCAAAGAAATGGACACTCGAACAGATAGACGATTGGATCAATGGGTGGATGGACGGTTTGATGGAAGTTGTCATGGATAAATGGATGTCTGCTTGGATAGATGCAGGGATTAAAGGGTGGGTGTGTGGATGAATGGACAGGTGGATACTTTATGAAATTTCATGAGGTTCAAATGTACTGTGTGAGCCTTGCACTACTACCGACAACTGCCACAGAATTAAAAACTACAAATGCCTAGCCATGGGTGACAACAGTGTATTCCACCACACTTCTTCTGCATTCTCTCTTTTCTTCTTCAAATTAGGGAACTGGCATCAAACGTATCAGTCGTAACGAAAAAAAAAAAATGAAATAAATAAATAAATAAATACAAATTGGAGGCGACTCAATCGATAGAATTAAAAAAAAACAAAAGTGGAACTTTGGACTACTTTTTTTTTTAACATCAAACATCTCAACAGGAGACCAATGAACGATAGTTAAAAGTGCATCTTTTAACATCTACCTACAGTGAACCTCAAAACGGAATAAACACGGCAACATGATTTTCACATATGATGTCTTATAATGCGCTGAATAAGAAAGGATACCTGGGATAAATAAAGTGTGTTTTTTGGTGCAGGGAGGATTTTCCTCCTCGCAAGTAGCTTTATTAGCGCTGAGTGTGGCTGAAGGATGACAAGTGGCGATGAAGGCACTTGGCAGGCTTCCAGCCTCGTCTGCCGTGCTGATGCGTGCAAACTCTCCTCTACTGTGGGGAAATCTTTCTCAGAACACGCGGCGGGAATAATGAACGACTTTCTGAGGGGCTAAATGACGCAAACTTTAAAAGTCTCTCTATCACACTCCAGAAAGTTAAAAACAATACAGCAGAGGAAAAACAATCTCATGGAAATTGTATTGTACGCATTTGAAAGCGAGTTATCTCCTGGACTCAAAAGTCAATACTTGGCCTAGTCTTAAAATAGACGGTGTACCGTTTATGCATTTTTATTTTTTTATTTTTTTTTAAACAGTTCTTAGGTATCTTAAACATTTCTGAAATGACATGTTTTCCGTTAAATACCCCAGGAATCAAGAACTTTAATAGAGCTTTCACAAGATGAGTCCATCTGAGAGGGCTGCTATGGATATTACCAGCGAGCCACTGCTCACTCCGCCCCACAAACTGCTGTCCCAATGCTGAGTACAGATTTCGTTACCATGACGACTAGGGGCTGGCGTTAGTGAGAGGTGAGGGCTTCATGTTGAGCTCCGAGTCTAAAACAAGGGGTGCGAACTGCGAAGCATACATAAGCCCCTACAAAAATGGTAGTTGTATTTTCACTGATAGATGCAACACTTCATCACAAAGTCATGAATCCGCTATATGCGCAACCTACTTCCTAATTTGGCAAAACTGGTCTCAGTACTTCCTCCCTGCTCAGATGAATGGCAAAGGGGACAGTGACAAAGTAAATGGAGGAAGTTTAATCACTACATTGCCTTCTTTTAACAAGGAATGTCACCACAGAGCCACCAAAGATTACATTTTCAATGTTTAAGGCTTCATATTATATCATATTTATATAAATAAATGACATGCATGTATTTAACTTTTGTCCGAAGATACCAGCCATGAAGTGAACCAACATTTTCACAAATTCTGCTTCAAACCATCATGTAATCAAACTGTAGTCATCCTCATTTCTGTAGCATACACAGGAAGTCAGCTAACCTGTTTTGCAGGTTTGGTCATATGACGTTGCGGATATAGCGGATTCTTCTTCTTTTCCTTTTGGCTTGTTCTGGCAGGGGTCACCACAATGCGTCATCCTTTTCCATGTAAACCTAAATCTCCTGCATCCTTCTCTCTAATACCAACTGCCCTCATGTCTTCCCTCACGACATCCATCAACCTTCTCTTTGGTCTTCCTCTAGCTCTCTTGCCTGGCAAGCTCCATCCTCATCACCCTTCTACCAATATACTCACTCTCTCTCCTCTGGACGTGTCCAAAACATCGAAGTCTGCTCTCTATATTTGTGTCTCAAAAAAATCAAACCTTGGCTCTCCCATTGACGAGCTCATTCCTAATCCCCTCCAATTTGGTCATTCCTAGAGAGAATCTCAACATCTTAATTTCTGCCACCTCCGGCTCTGCTCCCTGTTCTCTCTTCAGTGTAACTGTTTCGGATCCGTAGATCATGGCTGGCCTCACCACTGTCTTATAAACTTTGCCCTTCATCCTAGCAGAGACTCGTCTGTCACATAAAACACCTGACACCGTCCTCCACCCGTTCCAACTAGCTTCGACCTGTTTATTCATTTCCTTACCATACTCACCATTGCGCTGGACGGTTGACCCCAAGTATTTCAAGCCCTCCACCCTCGCTATCTCTTCTCCCTGTAGCCTCACTCTTCCCGCACCACCCCTCTCATTCATGCACATATATTCTGTATTACTTCGGCTAATCTTCATTCCTCTCCTTCCCAGTGCATGCCTCCATCTTTCTAACAGTTCTTCCACCTGCTCCCTGCTTTCACTCCAGATCACAATGTCATCTGCGAACATCATGGTCCACAGAGGTTCCAGTCTAACCTCATCTGTCAGCCTATCCATCACCAATGCAAACAGGAAGGGGCTCCGGTCTGATCTCTGATGCAGTCCCACCTCTACCTTAAACTCCTCTCTCACACCTACAGCACACCTCACCACTGTTCTCCTACTTTCCTGTACTATTCCAACATACTTCTTTGCCACTCCAGACTTCCGCATGCAGTACCAAAGTTCCTCTCTGGGTACTCTGTCATAGGCTTTCTCTAGATCCACAAAGACACAACGTAGCTCCTTCTGACCTTCTCTGTACTTCTCCGTCAACACCCTCAAGGCAAATAATGCATCTGTGGTACTCTTTCTAGGCATGAAACCATATCGTTGCTCGTAAATACTCACTTCTGTCCTGAGTCTAGCCTCCACTACTCTTTCCCATAACGTCACTGGGTACGAGCCACCCACCCAACTTTATTCCTCTATAGTTCCCACTGCTCTGCACAACACCCTTGTTCTTAAAAATGGGCACCAGTACACTGTTCCTCCATTCCTGAGGCATTTTTTCACCCGTTAGAATTCTGTTGAACAAGCTGGTCAAAAGCTCCACAGTCACCTCTCCTAGATGATTCCATACCGCCACAGCAATGTCATCAGGACCAACTGCCTTTCCACTTTTCATCCTCTTTAGTGCCTTTCTAACTTCCCCCTTCATAATCATTGCCACTTCCTGGTCCACCACACTTGCATCTTCCACTCTTCCTTCTCGCTCATTTTCCTCATTCATAAACTTCTCAAAGTATTTTTTCCAGTCAACACGTTTTTATCTATATCCTTAACCACCCTAACCTGCAGCACATCCTTCCCGTCTCTATCTCTCTGTCTGGCCAACCTGTATAGATCCCTTTCACCTTCTTTAGTGTCCAACCTGGCATACATCATCATATGCCTCTTGTTTGGCCTTTGCCACTTCTACCTTCGCCCTACGTCACATCTCAAAGTATTCATTTAGCTCGTTCAGGTGCAACACTGGCGGTTATTATGTAAATCCGCTAAACGCATAACGACATGTGATCAAACCCAGAAAACAGGTTAGCGGACTTCCTGTGTGTGCTGCGCTAACAAGCATAACTACACGTTGATGACGTGATGGGTTGAAGCCAAACTTGCTGAAAAGAACATCTTTATGGCTGGTGTCTTAGGACAAAAGTTAAATACATCTCTATCCTTTATCTATACAAATATGATATGATACACATAAACATTACCAAAGCCTAAAAATCTTTGGTGGCTCTGTGGTGACATCTTATGTGAAACAAAAGATACTGTAGATGTTTAAACTTTGCATGGGTGCTTCTTCCTGGTCTACTGCTATAGGGCTTCCACCATTTACCCCTGCCGGAAGGAAGTGCTGTCACCTGTTTCACCGTTGTTTTTGTTTCATTTAGAAATAATTCAACATGTGCTACCCAACACGGAAAATTATTTTGACATTTTCGATCGGCTAACTATACAAAGCTGTGATAAAATAGGGTAAGAAAGGTTGGCGAGATTAGGCAAAGCTTGGCAATCAACAATCAAGACCAACCAACAGTGTAGCTACATTCATACATACTCTAGTTTACTTTTCAGTGTCATAAAGTGACCTGTACCTTTATCCTATCCATACAGGCCTCCATCTTGAGCTGCTCCACAGCTTTCCTGGCTTGAGAGATGCTGGCTGTGCTGTTGTTGGCGATGCCGTCTTTCATGGTGCTCCCTGTCACACCCCAAAACAGAGGTTAGTGTGTTGAGTTTTGCACTGATGCGACAGACGTGTGTGTGTGTGAAAGAGAGTGTGTGTGTGTGTGTGTGTGTGTGCACTACAAACTAACAAATTAGCACTTAACAACAATTTTATGTTTGAGCCACTAGCAGAGAGCAAATGGCGGGTTTTTGTGAAAAAGTGAGACCAAGATAAGGAATGTAACCAAGACTGACTAAGACCATGAATGGGAATTTGGCTTTGTTCAGAATTAACCCATCACATTTAAACTCAAGTTAAAGACCCTATCAAATGAATTCAGAGATTTTGTCCTAAATACATTATACGTTTGAAGAAAATTGCTGAAAACATGCAAATACTGGGAACTATGTCGTACTCAATTCTGGCGATATAGCATTAGACTGTTTTCCACCATTTCAGTTTTCCGGATTTATTTGGGTGTGGCTAAAACGGCATAAGTCTCCTCCCCCGCCCCCCTCACTATATAAGAATGTAATCGCCTTCACTTAGTGTACATCACTTGTTATCGAGCGCATTTGAGATGTGCAATTAGCTGGCTACCTATATCTACACCCCCAAAATGAATCTTCCCTCCGGACAGTCCACTGACATTGGCTGCTTAGCGTGTCTCGTTGTTGGCCTGAAGTGTGCGCACAGTCACAGAGAGAAGGCAGAAGAGGGGGGGGGGGGGGATGAATAAAAACCAATGTGATAGCCAGCGGGTTGACAGGGGCTTGGCCACTTTAGAGCGCCCCGTTGTCGCAGCGAGGAAAAGCATCATGACAACCCATATTCCAGCCACAGGAGGCTTTAAGCAGATATATTTTTGCAGCTCAAACTGGCATTTGATTGGCAGTTGTCAGTTGAGCAAGTAATGGTTTCAGTGCATTCAGCATTTGAGAGTGCATAGAATAGCTTGATTGTTCACTGTTTTGAAGCCTAATTTTCTATACAGTGTACTTTGCAATTGCTTTTTTTTTTGTAATCATTCCAATTTGGCACTGTTCTCTAAGACATTTATTTCATAAAAAAGGGTCAACACATACACCTGCCAACATTTAAAGTGCCTCTGATTAATTAATTAAAGTTCAAATGTTCTAGTAGGCTTTTCCTGACACTTTTGTAGTCACATCTTACAGGACAAGCCGTATTATCCATTTTTTTTGTACACTCTCCTTTTCTAGCTTTGAAAGATCCCTGTGATGCTGTGGAAGCTCTCTGTGGACCATGGCTTGTGCTGCAAGATGTGACTACAAAACAGGGAAAAGCATACTACAATGCAACAGCTGTACTTCTTTTTTTTTGGGGGGGGGGGGGGGGGGGTAATCAGAAGCACTGTAAATAGTGGCAGGTGTGTGCAGACTACAATTTACTGTAACGTGAATTTATTTGTATGTGATTGGTTATTTCTAAACACGGCCACATCTCCACTTTCAAAGTAATTGATCTTAGCCTCATTTTTTTTTTAAATCACAATAACTGGCATTGGAACAGCGCAGGCTTGTATAACTTTTAGATCCGCTGTACGTGGACAGCTATTGTAGCTCTGTTTGAGAAGGTGTACGAAGATTGCATTGTCTCGCTCCTCTTCTAGGGCCCAGGATTGACCCCCCCTCCCATGACGTGAGCAGCACCATCCACAGGAAATGGACACCTGATCACAAATGTATTTTATAATCATGGGTGCGATGCTCCTGAATCCGTTGGCGTTTTTAGATTGTTGGTTATTATTATTGCACCCGTCGAGTCAAAATGCTGCTGAGTGTATTTTTATTTTGTATTTTTAATAAATGTTATATACCGCCCTTTCAAGGCTCTGAAGTCAATGTATTGCTCTCCGTTTTAGGGCCTTTCCCCATTGAGGCTTCCCTTCGTTTCTTCCACCCCCTCCCTCCTCCCACTTATGACAACCGTGTCGTTTAATTCCAATTCCAAATAGAACACGAGCGGCGGCATTTCAATAGACTTGATCGGCAGGCCTGTGGAGAGAGAAGATAGCGAGAGAGAAACGGAACTGTTGTCTAAATATTAGTGATGTGGAGGCTTACCTGATTGTGCTTTTTCCAAATTGGACAATTCCGGGTCGACTCCACCCAACACGCAGGCACACACACAAAGAGGCTCTGTCAAATGTCAGAAGCTGGGAGCCTCGCCGCGGCGATGTGGCCTCGGCAGATTCGCTCCGTGAGTCGTGCGAGGAAGGAGGAAGGAGATGAGGAGGACCGCCGCGGCTGGGGCTAGGAGAGATGCTGGCAAAAAGCGGGGGACACCTCCGTGTGACGACGCCGTGTGGAGCAGGAGCTGCGGATTGCGCCTTCTCCCACCGTGTACGCTGACCCTGAACGCACCAGCGATGGCTCCTCGATGCAGCAGAATACATGAAAACCTGCTGCAGGCTTCCCCAAGTGTTTTTATTTTTTATTGTTTTCTCTGCTTTACTTCAGTTTTGACATCAGAGCCCCGCCCTCCTCCTCCTCCTCCTCATAGCAACAACCGGAAATGTACGTGCAGCTTTAATGTCAGTCACATCCATGGCAAGTGAAGCCTCCTGAAGCACTGAGGCTTTCCTAACGATTGTGCCGAAAAAGATTCAACGCTTTTCAAGGCTTCAGTGACGGTGACGGCGACATCTGGTGGACAACTGAAGCCATAGCAACCGCTAAAGATTACGACTGAAGCACTGCCACTGTTTCCCCACATGACAGCAATAAAAGTTCAGAAACGGCTGTATGGTCATTCAAGTTTTTTGTTCATTCATACCGAATAATGATTATATCGTCATTACAATAAAATATACAGAAGCTCTCCCCCAGACTCTGAAACACATTCCAGATTAAAACAAAAAAAGAATAAATGAAACGCTAAGAGCCAATGACACGCACTCAAAGACTATGAGCCAATGAAAAGCTACGAAACATTTTTTGAAGGAATGAAGCGCGAAGCGAAACAGCTTCGAACGTCATCGGTCACGTGACGCCGGTGTTTCGCTCCAAGAAAGAGTGACACGAGCTCCGAAACCTCGTTGTCATTTGCCCGTCACAAGATCCATGCACACAAGCCTCTTTCATTTCACTGCTGGGAAGTAACCAAGTACGCAACTACAAATCGGAACCATTTGCATAAAATTGTTAAATGCACGATCAAATTAACTGTAGAATATTTGTATTATCACGCATAGTGTTTTTTAAAATAAAATGTTTTTTTTCAATCACTTTAATGAGTGCTAGCATAAACTCCATCTGGCAATTGCTAATTGCTAATTCTATGCTTAAAGGGGAATGAACCCTGTGCAAATGTGGTGGAAACACAGACAGTTCTCAGGACTGTTTTAAGCTACCGCTTAGCACTGTCCCATAGAAAATACACACATTTATGGCTTGGACAGTGTCAAGACTCCCACTATGACCACCATTTTCTTTCTCTCTTTTCTTGAGTGAACACACACTGGTAAATCTAAAATCCATTCTAGTAGACGCAGGTCAAATTTGACCAGGAAGAGCCTCAGTGTACGCAAACTTTGTAGCACCCGGATAAAAGAATTGAATTTGATAGGATGGCTTGTAATTATAATGTCCAAGAAAATGGAAAAATTGATGCAGAAGGCAGGCAGTTCATTATATAATACAAAGTTGTTCTAAAGCGTTTCGGCTAGTCCAATCAGACCCTGGAATTATTTGTGACAAAGTCACTGGCATGTTTTGTTTGACTCAGGTTTTTACATAGGATGCCCTTCATGAAGCAACCCGCCGATTTTGTATCCATGCTTGGGAACGACCGTTGCTGGATATTGGGGCACTGCCCGGGAATCTAATCTGTGCCTTCTGCATGTACCATTACACTACAACTAATACAACATTGTCCGTTCTAGGCTGTTAAAAAAATGTTGATCCTGCTTTGCCTGCAACTTAAGACTGCGTTTTAAATTTTGGCCCCTTAAGTCACAGGCCTCAAACCCATGGGCGGGGGGCCCCCATCCTTTTTATGTGGCCCGCGAAAGTAAATCATGTGGGTCGACTCCACGTCTCTTGGTACAATACCCAAACTGCAGATTGAGATATTGTAACAATTTCTTTATCCATCCCCTTTTAAAATGAACTGAAAAATCTATTACCAAACATTTATTATTATTATTAAACATTTTTACTGACTCGTGAGTTCAAAACTAGTTATACATTTGTTGTTGTTATATAAATATTAGGCGATCATATATTTAGATGAGTTCACAGCAGGGATGTTTGATCACACTTTTTTTCTCCCCACAACAATACGAGTACAAGTATCCACTCGAGTACTCCCCAATGTCAAATGACAGGTGTGTAGTGCCAACTACTGGTGAGGACTTACTCGATGTCAGATGTTTTTTTTGCCCTGAGTATTGGTGGCTGGTATTGGCAGCCTTTGCGAGGATCCTGTACCTTCAAATAAGGCCAGTATTGGCCCGAAGCTGATGCCTGGTATCGTTACTCGCCCATCCCCAGCTCAGTTATAACGGCCCTCCGAGGGAAACCATAACTACGATGTGGCCCGCGAGGAGTTTGGCACCCCAAGACGCACCAAGAAAGTGACACAAAGACAAGGCAGTGTAATAGTTCATCAAATTTTTTATACATATGTTTATATATTTAGAATATGCTCATTTAATGTGTTCACACACACACACATATACAAAGAAAACATGACCTGTCAAACTTAGTCCGAACTGCAGTCAGGCCTGTGAGATCAATTAGATCCCACACCATTCAACAAACTTCATTTATGCATAGCTCAAGTTTATCGAGGGAAAAAAAGTAATATCACATCATCCTTCGTTCTGTCACCCTCTTAGAAATCACGAGAAAAAGAAAAAAAAAAAAGATTCTTTTAAAATGTCTCATTGTGGAAATGAATGGAAACGTAAGGAGAAAGTAAACAAAGGGTGCTCCTGTGCAGTGGTGACGCTGCATGTAAGAGGCAGAAACACAAAGAATACCATCGCAAGGAGAAAAGTCTCAAACAAATATTCCCTTTCTTGTAAACAAGAGTGAAACGCAAGACATCGCCGCAGCAGGCTTGAAAGGCAAAACCCACAATAACAAAAATGAGGACCTATTGCATGTAATCTGATATTGCTCTCTGCAGATGACACTTGGGGAAACAAATCAAAGACGACTAGTTTGACATGAAGTAAAACAGTGGTTGGGCGAGCTGAAAGTAACGTGACTGCTTTTTCAATTGAAATGGACAAAGTAAAAGTGCCGCAAAATAGTGAGGGCAAGTAAAAGAATAGCTGCATGAAAGGAGGGAGCCAGTTGGTCGCCTGTTTGAGAGCAGACGGGAGGCTCGGGAGGGAGACGATACACTTCAACACTGGGTGAAGTTTAAAAAAAAAAAAAAAAAAAAAATACAACGGCTCAGATTCTGGAGACTCTGAAGTCAATGCTGTTGGTTAACTGTGTCGTAAGAGGGTGCATGAAGTGTGTTGGCCTGCAGATGATTTCCAAAAAACAAAAGCGACATCAACATTCCACACCGGCTAAAAGGTGAGTTCAACGAGCGCGTCACCTCAGTGCAGTCAAGCGTCATTGCAGCATGCAGTAGTAACACGTCAGCCCGTCCTTTCTCAGGGGCCCCGCTGCACAAAAGACGAAGCCCGGAGGGGGACGTTTGGCTTTTTAGCCAAGCTAGCAGCTTAAACAGGGAAAAATAAATGTCAGGCAAGGAAAACAAAAGAGAAAAAATAAAGTGTCTATTGCAGCCACGACCAAACATTCCTCTATGTACTATATGTATATATTTATATATGTATAATATGGCTGGGGACGGCTTGAGGTAAAAGTCAAGCAGGGTATTGAGGCTGTCATTTGTTTCTCTCCATGGGAGGAGGAGGGAGGAAGAGCAGCTTCTCTTGCCAAGTGAGGATACACCTGCAAGGTAGTAACCGTCTCTCACACGCTCACATGTGCACACACACACACACACACACAAACACATATACACCCACTCAGCCTGCGGCGTAGCTGCTCAAGAAAGAGTAGAACATGGGCAGCTTCATGCGCTGCTGGTCCCGCCGACACCAGGCCATCACGGTGCCCTCGCTGTTGGCTGTGTACAGGTGGTGGCCGTCACACGAGTACGTCAGGCTGAGGCAAACAGACACACGACGCTTGTCACAAAAAATCTACAAGAATATTCCTGTCAAGGGCAAGGCTGCATAACACAATACCTGATGATGGGTTTGCACGACTTGGGAAAGGTGATCTCTCTCACTGGTTTCAAGTCCCACGTGCTCCAAAGTCTGAAAAAGACATGAGGAATGTGACGACACTTACCAAGAAATCACATTCCGGAAGGCTGCTTGCATCTTGAACTGTTCGTAAGTTGTTATTTTGCCATTTTTCTATTTGCACAATTAGGCACATTATTATTATTTGCATTATAAGTTTGCATTAAGCAAGAGGACTTTCATCAGACAAAGCTACTGTATTTTCATGACCATAAGGCGCACCGTATTAGTCTCAGTTACGGGGTCAATTTCTGTTTTTAACACATACATAAGGCAAGGCAAGTATTATTGAGCGCAGGCATGGTAAAACATACGCTAGCTTAAAACATACGGTAGCATGCATGCACGCTAAAACATTGTTTTTAAAAAGGCAGCGGGAGCAAAACTGAGATCTGTTGTACTTTATTGAAGTATTTAACAATGTTATTTTTTGATCAACCCTCATCCACAAATCCATCAAAGTCCTCATCTTCTGTAGGCGAAATGAACAGCTGGGCAAGTTCGCCATCAAATATGCCGGGTTCCCTCTCGTCATTGTCAGAGTCAGTCTTGTTGCCGTGCGGCTCCTCAGAAATAATGCCGGCTTTTACGAAAGCTCAAACAACAGTGCAAGCAGACACGTTAGCCCAAGCATCCACAATCCATTCATAAATAGTGGCGTAACTCGCCGGGCGCTGCCTCCCAGTCTTAGTAAAACTGTGTTCGCCATCTGTCATCCATCGCTCCCACGCCGGTCGCAACTTCACTTTGAACACCCCGTTTACACCGATGTCCAGCGGTTGGAATTCCTTCGTCAAGCCTCCCGGAATGATAGAAAGCTCCGATTTATTGCACTCAATCGAATGGTGACTGTAGAGACGCTTCTCCCGGCTGTTCTTTGCTCATTAATCCATTCAGTCTCTTCGTAGGTGCCATTTTCGGGGATCCTTAGCCAAAGCGATGCAGATACCGGAACTATATACCTACTTTGGGCGTGCCTTTAGCGTTCTCTGTCATGCCCACCCTTCCCCCTTTACGTCCTCATGCTGTCCTCAGTCACGTCCGCTTTTCCTCTACATAAGCAGCGTGTCGGCAGGAAATGCTCCCAGTCAGTCAAGCGGAGGTGCTCATCACTCAGCAACATTTATAGATTTTGGAACTCGGTGCACGCATAAGGCGCGCCGCATTATAAGGCGCCCCGTCCATTTGGGAGAAAATTTAAGACTTCTAAGTGCGCCTTATGATCGTGAAAATACGGTATGTGTATATGTGACCCTCCAGCACGAAACTGATTGAATGGCCATGTTTTGAGCTCAGTCAGCCCCAAGTGTGCACGTTTTTAAATCCAGGTTAAAAACCCCCCATGCTTTTTTTTTTCCCCCATGCTTTTTAGAGCATTTCCACTTTTAAATATTTCTTGCACTGTAAGCTGTTTTAACTGTATTTCTATTTTTTTCCCTCTTTGTATTAAATGTTTATAAGCTGTTTTTTTTTCTTTGTTTTTAAATGCTTTTAATCATGTAAAGCACATTGAGATACCTTGTGTATGAAATGTGCTATATAAATAAATTAGCTTTGCTTTGAGCTATATACATTTTCTGAAAAGGCATTAAAAATGCTTTCCAATGATGTATAGATTGCAGTAATCGGGTAACGTGGTGACGATATGTCCGTTTGATTATCAGAATCGGTGTTTCAGCGTTAGCCTAGCACCAATGTTTTGTTTATCCAGGGACTGTATTACGGCCTCTTGTTGGTTCATATGTGTAATGACGTACATTTGAATGAAATCCGTGGCTGCAGAGAACCTCAATCTTTTTGCTGATACCAGACATGATGTGGTTTCCCCTGTTTTGCACGCGGCAGTTAGTGTCATTGACTTCTCTTCATTGTCGGACTTTCCTCGTGAAGATTTCAATGTACCCTCTTAATAAAAAAAAAAGAATCAAAAGGAACCTCACCTGACAACGCCATTTTCCAGCCCGCCAGCAATGACGTTGACCGATACGCCCTCCGGCTGATTGGAGAACGCTACGGAGCAAATGATCTCTCTGCAGTGCACGTGACCGATGAGGTCTCCGTTAACGGTCCACAGGCGCAGGTCGCTACCTCCCACCACTGAACACACAAGGAGCAGAAAAAAATGCCACGCTACAACAACAAATAAGAACAAATGAGCCTACATAACCTTGAAATGTCGGGATTGTTGTAAACTGAATATGTGATGGGGAAACATTGATGAAACGTATTAAAATGTATTCATTATGCTAACAATGGATTGTTTTCTTCTTAATTTTGCAACTAGTGGACCTAATATACCTTTGTACAATCGCTAGTATGCATAAAATTTTAAATGCGGGATATATTTGAGAAAACAAGAAGACACAGCACCATCTTGTGGGGTCGAGTGTTTCGAGTTACAGTTTATCGCCCAGAAGTGTTTTTCATACAACTAGTAACTGTAATTATGTGTGTACTACTGCTTTAGCATAGTTTAGGCACATTCTGACTGTACATGAAACAAGTCTAGTGGGTCCAAAATAACCCAACGTCTGACTGGCCATTTTGTGTACACTCACTCATACAATTAAGTCACAGCAAAAATTGGCCATCTCACCTGAGTCACAAACTGTTGCGATGTCACCTGTGGTCTCACTGGCAGAAACTGCCGTCACAGGGCTTTTGTGGCCAGTGAGGCTTTGCACATAACAGAGCCTGGAACAGAACACAAAACATGATATTATTTAGCAAGCACATACAATGCCGTAAAAAAAGTATTGGCCCCTTTCTCAAATTCTTATATTTTTGCCTAGTTTCCACACTTTCTTTAAGACCATCAAACAAATGTAAATATACAAATAGAAGCCAACTGACCTTAAAATGCTGTTTTTAAATGGTGATTTCATTTTATTAAGGAAAAAAACTATTCAGTTACCTGGCCCTGTATTAAAAAGTAATTACCGGAATTTCTCCTGTATGATGCACACCCATGTATAATACACACCCACAAAGTTGACCTTAAAATTCTGGAAAACCCTTCTAACCTCTGTATAATGCATTTTTACAAGGCATAATTTTGCTTCTACCCATATGATCAAAACAAAGTATTATCTGTATTTTGTTAGTTTTTTCAAATAATTATTCTGGAGTTAAGCACTTTATTTGAACACGTAATACTTTCTTTTTATTTACTTGCTCTTATTTTGAAATTCACAGCCCTGCTTTTATTTAAACGCCCTACTTAAATGTAAACGAGAAAACACACAGTGTGCTCCTATGTTTGATTACCCAGGCAGAATTTGTAAGATGGGTACAATTCTTTAAAGAAAACATGAAGGACCAGGAATGGAATTCAAATTAAACTGTCAAGCATTTCAGAAAAGCATTAGCATTAAACAAAACATAACCATAAAGAAATTAATGATTGTTGTTGTTCAGTCATCAGTCCTATTTAAAAAAACAACAACAATATTTCACAAATTCTGCCAGGGTATGTAAACTTATGAGGACAACCCTACATATATGCAGTCATACATAACCCTGTCATATTGGAATCAAAGTGTAGGCTACAGCTTTATCATAATCTCTAGATGGCGGCATACATTTATAAAATGTAAAAGTTTCCCCCCCCCCATTTTCCCCTATACCTATGTATAATGCGCACTATTGACTTTTATAATTTTTTTGTGGGAAAAAATGTGCATTACACGAGAAATTACGGTATCCCCATTGTTAAATCATGAATTAATTGTGGCTAATCACAATTTTTGGTTCATTTTCACTGATCAAACCCAAGCCTGACTACCTCAGGAGCTGTTCAATCAAGAAATCACTTAAACAGAATCTGTCCCGACAAAATCAAGTCAGACAAAAGATCTAAAGAAGCTGCAACAAAATGACACGATCCAAAGAAATTTCAGAACAGTCGAGAAATAAAGAAATTGACATCCATCTGTCTGGAAAGGGTTACAAAAGCCATTTCTAAATCTTTAGGATTTCAGCAAACCATAGGGAGAGCCATTATCCTCACATAGAGAAAACATGGAACGGTGAACCTTACTAGGAGTGGCCGGCCTCCAAAGATTAACCCAAGAGATCAGCCGTGACTCATCCAGGCAGCCACAAAGACTTCCAAAGAATTGCAGGCCTCCCTTGTCTCAGCTAAGGTCAGTTCATGACACAACAATAAGGAAGAGACTAGGCAAAAATGGCATCCATGGCAGAGTTCCAAGGCAAAAACCACTGCTGACCAAAAAGAATATAACGGCTCATCTTAAATTTGCAAAAAAACATCTAAATAATTCCCAAGACTTTTGGAAGAATATTATATGGACTGACAAGATGAAAGTTGAGCTTTTTGGAAGGTGTGTCTCGTTACATCTGGCGTAAATGTAGCACAGCCTTTCAGAAAAAGAACATCAGACCACCAATAAAACACGGTGGTGGTATTGTGATAGTCTTGGGCTGCTTTGGTCCTTCAGGACCCGGACAACTTTCTGTGATTGATGGAACCATGACTTCTGCTCTTTAACAGAAAATCTTGCAGGAGAATGTTCAGCTATCAGTTTGCGACACACACTTTTCAGTTTGCGACATACAAACACACTTGGGTTCTGCAGCAGGATAACGATCCAAAACACACAAACAAATCAACTTCTGAATGGCCTACGCAAACAAAATGAAGGTTTTGGAGCGGCCTAGTCAAAGTCCAGACTTGAATCCGATTGAAATGCAGTGGTATGACCTAAAAAGGCCGTTCATGCTCGAGAAACCTAAATTTTTGCTGAATTCAAACAATTCTGCAACAAAGACTGGGCCAAAATATCTCCACAGAGATGTGAAGGACTCATCCATCCATCCATTTTCTTCACTAGGGTCGCGGGCGTGCTGGAGCCTAGCCCATCTACCGGTGGGCGAGAGGCGGGGTACACCTTGTACTGGTCGCCAGCCAATTGCAGGGCATGAAGGACTCATGCCAGTTAAAGAAAACGCTTGATTTCAGTTGTTGCTGCTGAGGATGGCCCAACCAGTTTGAGGGTTAGGGAGCCATTACTTTTTCACACAGGGCCGGGTAACTTTGAATAGTTTTTCCTTAACAAATGAAATCACCATTTAAAAACAGCATTTTAAGTTCATTTGGGTTATATTTGTCTGATATTGACATTTGTTTGATGGTCTTAAACATTAAAGTGGGGGAACTATGCAAAAACTTGAGAAGAAGGTCAAAACTTCTTCACGGCACTCTACAAGCAAAGAGACGACCTTAGGCCTCGGTTGGCACCACGCTGACCTGTTGAGGTCCCAC
The DNA here is from genome assembly GCF_024500275.1 of Phycodurus eques. Classification (NCBI taxonomy): domain Eukaryota; kingdom Metazoa; phylum Chordata; class Actinopteri; order Syngnathiformes; family Syngnathidae; genus Phycodurus; species Phycodurus eques. The sequence continues at coordinate 18,043,226 of NC_084535.1, forward strand.
AGGATGCAGGTACCATCAGTACTGATGCTGATGAGGATGCTGTAAGGTTTGCACACAAACAGGCCAGTGACTTCCCCCGTGTGTCCGTATAGGTGGACCTGAGACTCTACCTCCATCTCTGACTGCTAAGCACAAGAGACACTGGAGACATTCAAATCGCTCACATTGGGAATATTTTATCTCGGTAGTGTGACATCTTTTTCTTTGTTTGGAGCAGCGGTGGACAAACTTACTGTACGGCCTCAAGGGCTATGTTACATTTTTAAAACAGACAGATTGGTCAGGTTGTTTAAGAAACTATAGGACTCTCAGCAATGTTAATGCTCTGCGGGCCAAGTTAAAGAATGGCGCGGCCTGCATGGGTCCCCTGGACCATACTTTTCCCACTGATGGTGAGAGAGGGGGAGAAAAGTATTCCTGTTTGAACCCGTTAATTCCACTTCTGGTCTCACTGGAAGTATGCTTTAAGGGCAACTGTGATGTGACTAATGAGGCTAAGAGTATGAGTGCTGCACAGATCTGGAAAGAAGAGGAAGATGAGGGGGAGGGGGGCCTGCGATGTTGAATGAGGAGGCGGAGGGCTAGAGGGTGACGTTGCCATAGATACCAACCGTGGCGCTAATGAAGCGGTTGCTGTAGGCGGTGATGACTCCACACTTGCTTCCCATAAATAGCTGGCAGCCATCAGGCACCCAGGCACAGCTGCTCACCTGGAGGAGACGCACAGCCCGTGAGATGGAAGAAACGTGGCAGATGATTGGACCCTGGCCAAGGTGCAAAGTTAGCTTATGGTCACCTGATGCAGTGGGGAGCACTGAATAAAGTTGATAGGCGGTTCGCTCTGTTTGCTCTTCAGCCTCAGTATGTTATCTGCGTAGCCCCAACTCAAGATGGCTGACCACTGGATGTCTGTGCTGTGCATGCTGCGAACACCTGCGCGGTACACACAAGGCGTTGAATCGGTCAGATGTTGGAATAAACCATCCTGCACGACGGGTGTGCGTCTGCCTACCCTGCTCCTTGCTGTAAATCATCAGGAGGCAGAACTTGCGTGACAGTCCGCAGATAGCCCGCGTAGGCAGAGCCAGCAGCGATCCAAATCTCTCGCCATGAGGCTGGCTGAAGCACACGACCGGATCAGGAGCGCTGGGAGACCCCACGTACTCGCCCCACTTCAGACCTTTGATCCATGGCAGTGGGCTCTGCGGGAGTCAAAGAGGGCGTATAGTTAAAACATCCATCGATCTATATATATGTTTTCTATGTTCTACCACTTATCCTGTTCAGGGTTGCAGAAAGCTGGAGCCTGACCCAGCTGACTTCTGGCTGAAGGAAGCGACACCCTGCACTGGTCGCTGGGAAATCTCAGGTCACACAGACAGACAACCTTTCACACTCACGTTCACACCATCACTGAATGGGAACTGAACCCATCTGCCTGCATGGAAGTTATGCGAGTGAACCGCGAAACCATCAGTGCCTCCAATTGCCGACCATTCATCCATTTTCTACCTCTTATCGCACGGGTGGGCAAACTTCATTCGTAGATGAGGTGAAAAAAAAAAGGTAAACTATCCATTTTCTGTACCACTTGTCCTCACAAGGTTTGCGGGTGTGGTGGAGCCTATTCCAGCTGACTCTGGGCAAGAGGCGGGGTACACCCTGAACTGGTCTCCAGCCAATTGCAGGGCACATATAGACAAACAATCATTCACACTCACATTCACAGCTATGGGCAATTTAGAGTCTTCAATCAACCTACCATGCATGTTTTTGGAATGTGGGAGGAAACCAGAGTACCCGGAGAAAACCCACGCAGCCACGGGGAGAACATGCAAACTCCACACTAGTGAGGCCGGATTTGAACACCGATGTACTAACCAGTCGTCCACTGTGCCGCCCAGGTGAAATATTTTTGGGGGAAAATGTGTATGCGAAATAGTGTAATAAAAAAAACTGTCATACTGTTTTGTCTTAAATAAAATATTTTATTAGTTAAATTAATTGTAATAATTAACCAACTTTTAAATATATTTCAACTTCTCAACAGTAAATATTCTCTGATTTCTGTAGGCCTATATGAAAGCAGAGTAATCATCTTTGTGTTTAATCAAACTAAGAAACATCTGATTTTATTTTGTAAAACAATGATCAACATTTTCGCTTTCTGACATTACAGACCAAACCAGCAACTGAATCATAATCAATTTATGTTTGTACATTTTCTGTACTGTCAATTTCGAATAATGTCCTCTTTGTCCGCGTTGATATTTTTTTCTCCAGTGTATTTAAATTAACGCAATTTAGGGAAAAACATATTGCAACAAATATTACAGGACTCGAAAATGTAATTGCTTACTGGGTCAGATCAAAGATCGAAGCGGGACATATACGGCCTGTGGGCCATACTCGTGCCAGATTTATCCTTTTACAGTTGTGCTTTAGAGCCTTCAATGAAAACTACCATTCATGTTTTGGAATGTGGGAGGAAAAATTATTTCCTGGGGAAAACCCAGGTAAGCACCGTGAGTACATGCAAATTCCACACAGAAATGCCTCAACAGTGATCTAAACCCAGAACCTTGACTGTGAGGTAGACATGCGGCTACCTTGGTAACATTTTATTGGATCAATGCATGGCAGTCTGCTTACCGGACAGATGATCTCCTTGGCCTGCTCTCTGGTTTCCCTAAAGGCGAACTGAACCAGGAGACCCATGGCGGCCGGCAGCTCGCCCTCCATCATGAGTTTGGGACCAGCCCTGTTGATGTGGGAAGCGCTGAAAAGCTGCCTGGGAGTTTGTCCGTATGTCTTGATCATGGTTTCTAGCGCTCTTCGCTGAACTGGGTCTTCTACCGCCGAAACGTCCATTCCAAAATAGGTCTATGGAAGTTAACAGAAAACTGATGTAAGCATCAGTCCTAATATTTTCGATCCAACGTGATGAGGCATTCTTACCGCTGGGTGGAAGACGTTGATAGCCTGGACTGCAGCTTTGCCTTTCTGCTTGAGTCCAAACACTAGGTCGATCCACTGACACAGTGTCTGAGAAACATGGTCTGATTCCAGCGCCTGGCGGTGAATCAGGATGAAGAGACGCGGGTCATTCCGGGCCCAGGGAGGCAAATTCACATGGTTTACCCTCTCGCTGTTCTGACGAACCCCAAAATCAAAACCTGTTGAGGAAAATGACAAACTTTGAGAAGGGTGTTGAGGAAAGAAGATCGGCAGGTTTTAAAGTGGGTGTAAAGATGATGACCCTCTCTGTTGACCAAGAATTCTGGGAGGTAGAAGAACTCTGGGACGAGCTCCTTCACATCTGTCATGGACTCGTAGGATGAGAGACGCCACGTGGTGTTCATGGAGTGAAATGTCCGGTCCGGGATATCAAAGCTCTGATCTGATTAAGACCAAAGACAATCTAATTACAAACTCGATTCAGTGATTGGAACGGCGCCCCTTCATGACCTTGGACACAGTCGCTCGCCGAATACATTTGCAGTCACATAAAGACACGTTTCCGAAGCACACAAGAGAGATTGGATGAAGGAAAACGGTAATTACACAAGAAAGGGAAAGATGAAATGGACAAATATAAAAGAGAAAATAACCTTTCATGGCTGTGCACTACACACAGCTGGATGCAAGTGCTAAAAGCATCACCAATGAGATTCCAACAATTAGCCGCTATTATAAAACCATGAACGCTTACAATGCTAGTTTCAATTACCTGCTGTAAAAGACTGAAATCCTTGGTGACAAGGCTAAAAGCAGTGACTCACCCTGGTAGGCGAGAAACATCTTGGTGAAAGGCGGCATTCGCACCAAGAAGTGCAGCACAGTGCCGCTGTTGGAGTAGTGAGAGCCGTAATGGTAAGGCTGGACGGGAGGCATGGGGTCATCCTCCCGGATGCCCTTCCTGTACTCTTCTTCCAAATACTTCACAAGGAAAACACACACACAGTTGTTTTTCTTACTAAAACCTTCAACACAAATAAACAACATGATAAATACAAGAGAGGTCTTACTCTGAAATTGTCCACATAGCGATCTTCCTTCTCTTTTGACTGGACGGCTATTGGCTTGCTCAAATTCCTGAATGGGAGCAAATCACAAAGCAGTAAGTCAATGTTTATCACTCAAATAAAAAATAAACATGATTAGAATTTCTCTCTTCTCATCCTTTTTTAGGTCATAGGGTCCAAACAGCCTAGAATTATGTAATTTCCTGGCCAAATTTAAGTTGAATGGCTATCTAATAGTTGGAAATGACACACAAACTGCAAAAGACTAAAAGTTCCATCCATCTATCCAGTTTACCCTCTCACTAGGGTCACGGATGAGCTGGAGCCTATTCCAGCTGAATCCGGGCAAGAAGCGGGGTACACCCTGGACTAACCACTCATCCATCGTGTCAACCATAAATTCACCACTGGATATGCCTTTATTAAAAAAAGTATGAAAAATGTATATCTCAACTACATACCTGTATGTCACCTTTGATTTGGATGTTTCATTTACATATAATTACTTTTTATTTATTGTTTCCAAAGGAGCAGAAAAATATCGGTCAACACCACAAAGATAATTAATTTCCTTTCCAGGAGCTCTGCGCTGAATTCTAAGCAACAATCAAAGTAGCAGAAGCTCAGGAGAGGTTTCTAAATATTCTATGACTACACACGGGAAAATGTAACCCAAACAACAGGAACAAAGGCTACAATTTTTTTTAAAACACATATGCATTTAGTTACAAAGTCTAATCTTTTTGTAAGCTATTAACTAAGGATGTGAGGCCAATTGAAAGAATGTACTTAGAACATTTTTAAATAAAACTAACAGATCTTTCAGCACTTTCCAGACCGTAAATCAGAGTACAGATTCTAGTGGCAAAGTCAACAAACCCTTGTAACAGGGTTTTCATGCAAAAAAAAAAAAAGAAGAAAACACACTAGAATTATAAGTCATGAATGTGGTTAAATCTTTTTTTATTATTGTATTAAATGGCTGTGTTCAGTAACATTAACTCACACGAGCCTAACAAATTGAACGTCTGTGGGATGGCATAAAAAGTCTTTGTTTAAATGGGATAACAATAACCAGCAATAGTTAATAAGTATTTGTTTTTGAATGCTGAGAATTGAATTATGGTTGCTAAGTTTTAAAATGAAAGACATTTTGCAGGGGGTGGATAGTATATTCTTGTAGTAATAGTCAGGGTGCTGTATACTGTTAATTAGAAATTAACTGGAAAAACACCAGTCCATGCCGATCTCGAAGACCTTACTGACCTGTAGATGTTGGGGTCCTGCAGATCTAGCGTCTCACTGGTGTAGTCTCGCAAGATGAAAGGGAACACCGGGTACTGCATGAGGTCGTTGAAGGAGCGGCCAGCGTGCTTGTTGAGATGCGTGAGATACTCAAAGTTGGAGATCTGCCCCGAGCCCCACAGCTGTGTCAGTGCCGTGATGTTGCCGTGCTCCAGCAGGTTGGGCAAATCCGACGTCAGGATGTTGTGATACACGTCATCACGGAACTTTGGAGCGGAAAAATCCAAAGAGCAAAATTACATCCATTTTGTATACTGCTTGTCCTCATTAGGGGAGAACTAGAGTCTATCACAGATGACTTTAGGCGAGAGGAGAGGTAGACAGACCCTTGACGGGGTCGCCAAAGAATCATATTACAGACTACAACCATTCATACTTATGGACTACTAAAACTTCGATTAACCCAACATGCGTGTTTTTGGGATGTGAGAGGAAGCCATACCTTGAGAAAATCCATGCAAGTGAATCCTGAATCTTAAAGCTTTGAGGTAGACATGCTGACGCGAATAAAATATGCCACAGTCTTGATACGCTGGATGCAAGACCAATTTTACCCGAGTGGTTTAATCACTTTCCCTATTAAACTATCCACCAATGGAGAAAGCACTTTCCAGTGTATGCAGTCTAATAGTAAAGTGAGAACTCTGCCCTCCTTGACCTTGTACAACTGATCTTATGCTTTTTTTTTAGTTCAATAGTTTACCATTTTAGAAGTTAAAAGATGTTTGGATTGAGTAGAAAATGATTATTCCAAGCCACTTTACAATCCTTTACTTGCTCTCTACATTCTTTTACGTATGCAAATGTTTTCATCGCAGGCAGCACGTTGGAGAAGTCGTTTTGCACGTTTGCCTCATATGTAGTTGGTATGCCCATAGGTGTGAATGGTTGTCTGTTTCTATGTGGCCTGCAATTGGCTGGTGACCAAAGCCAGCTGGGTTAAGGCTCAAGTTTACCCATGGTATGAGGAAACTGATGGATGGATGTTTAAATCGCATTTGTTGGGAATGTTTATGCTGTGTTGGAATGAAACAAATCTACCCCCCTTTTTACCTTGCTGTTGTCAAAGGCTAAGAGCAGCGTTCGACCGTTGGTGAGGAATATCTCCACAGCGTTGTCTCTCAGCTGCCACCATCGCTTGTGCACCTCTTTGATCTCCTCATAGGTCCAAGAGAAAGAGGGCGCCTCAGTCTCACCGTCAAGGCTCTGTTCAAAAGTGTTGGGCAAGTTACTTCCAAATGTCTTTTGAAAGTAAAACAATATCACTGTCTCAGTAATGCGTCTGCCTTACTTTTGAGTTCATTTCCAACCCCACCAAAAAAAACCAAAGAGTTCTATGTGAAGTACAAAATTTAACTCAAATTAAAAAGACAGCAATGCCAAAACAACAGATTAGAAATGTTTTAAAAATCTATTGTTTACAAATTATAAAACGACAGTGAACGACATCGAATGACTTGTACACATTCTGAGTGACATCATGATGAACCAGTAGTGCTGTTTTTATGATTGACATGCCTCATCTATGATGCACAAATAGTGAATAAAAAATGCAGTCCATAATGTTATAGTCAGACAGCTAGAAAGTAGGACTTTAACAGGAAGCCAGTTCACAGCGAGAAGCGGAACAATAAATCAGGTGCACCTAAATAGATGATTTCAATAGTTCAATTCAAAAAGTAAAACTCACGTTATACGGTATCATTAAACATAACTCCTATCAAATTTCTATCTTAATAACCTTTTCAATGTTCTAATTTATTAAGATGGTGAATTGTGGGATATAATTATTAAGAATAAAATTGATATATTTCACTGTGTAGGGAAACTATATATTATACGAGATTCACTTTTTGAATTGAACTACTGACATTGTTTTCCACAATATTTTAATTTATTGAGATCCACCTGTATTTGCAGTCTGAGAATTTTAAAAATGGTAGTGGTACACGTCTTATTGCCCTCAAAAAGTGAACATGTCCAGAAAAATGACACTATCATTTCACCACAAGGTTAAAATGCAATTAAATGTGTTACTGACATTGTAATCCGTAAAATATCACCCAAATATTATTAGTAATGTCTTACATTAGTGCATTAGAGCAAAAAAGACTATGCACTGTGATTGCATTACTTTTTAACTCCCAACACAGCTGTTTAAACACATGTTGAGAAGCAAAGCACATGCTCGCACAGTGTACCAGCATCTGGTATAGGCTGCACAAAACGATTAAAGCCCTCAGGTCTTACCTGGCCGTCGTGAGCGTCTGCAGCATTGTCCTCGACAAAGTACATTCCAGACTTGCCTGTGAGACAGCACAAGGCCAGTGAGATTGATGCAACAGGAGATTGACAAACGATGACTAACTCCCACGTGTGTGAGCAGAGTCCGCACGCATTCTGGAGCACACACTACTCTCTGCACACTTTTTCTTACCAAGAAGCAGCTCCCCTGCTGTCTCTCTGGAGGGGGCCACACTCATGCAGCGTCTGGTAAACCTGGGTGTAGTAAAAAGATATTTCTTATCATCACAGCATCGGAATAAAGCAGCGATGCAATGTCTCTAAGCAAAATGGCTTGATTACACATTTAATGGTCCTCCTCAGATCATTCTGTTATTCTTGGAAAGATCAGTGGAAGGAAAACATATTGTACCTGATGGGTTCGCTCGTGGCTTTGTCTTTCACAGTGGAAGAGAAAGATGAGTGTGTCTTATCCTCAAACAGGAATGAGAGTGGCGGTTTCACCGTGTCTAAACAAAGCAAGTAGGTCAGCGTGACATCCCTGACAAACTTAAAAGAGCTTTAACACGCTTTAACGCATTTGAGTTTTTCACCTTCAGGCTTACGTCTGTCTTTGAGCAAGTATTTGTTTGGGATGGTGAGGTAGCATCTTTGCAATCGCCGCCGTTCACGGTTAGGCCCTTCAGTTGGGTCCAACTGCCAGGACGTAGGGTAAGATGTCTGGTCATACCAAACAGCACTGCAACAGACCAAAAACATATCATTGACGTCAATATACATGTATCAGAAAGGTTCCAGGACTGGTGTCACAAAAGATGCATTTCAAATCCAAACAACAAACAACAAGTTTTGCGCTTTGAAGTTATACCCTTGGACTCTAATGCACATTCCCATCCCTCTGACAATCCTTCATGGACTCGTGGAAGAATTCTTCCAGGATCCTCAGCAGCTCAGTCCCCTTGATGACCCGCTTGGGCAAGAGGAAAAACAATCATATGGAGCCAAGTCGGGTGAGTAGGGAGGTTGCTCCAGCACTGTGATGTTCTTCTCAGGGAGGAACTGCGGGATGCTCAGGGCACTGTGACAAGGCGTGCTGTCATGGTGAAGCCATGAATTGTCCTGCCACAACTCTGGCTTCTTTTATCACATACTGAATGTAGCAAACAATCTCTTTGTACACGTGCTGGTTGATAGTCTTGCTCTCATTGAATGGGGAAACTTGTAGTATGGGTTTGAAACATAATTTGGGGAGCGAGCCCTAGAACCTTTCTGACACACCTCATACTACCTCTAAATGCACTTAACCATTGTGACAGAATCTTTTTCCAAGGGGTTAGTTAATCGCAGACATACAGTAGTCATTTAAAATGCACTAGGCAAGATATATTGTTTACATGTTACAGGTTTGTTTGTTAGGATTGTTTAGGATTAAGTAAAAAATTACTTAACATGCATCTTGTTCAGGGTTGCAGGGAGCTGGAGCCTATCCCAGCTAACTTTGAGCGAAAGGCAGACAACACCCTGGACTGTTCGCCACTCAATCACAGAACACATACAGCGATAAACAACCATTTATATATACTCACATTCCCACAGGTCACTAAGTGGGATCTAAACCCACACTGCCCGCACAGAAGTCAGGCGAGTGAACCACTCCAGTCTGTGATTCATTAATTCATAATTAACTAATTTCCACAATTGTTGGTAGAAATGTGGCCCATGGGCCAAGGAAAATGTAGGTGATGATCTGGATTGAAAAAAAAAAAGATAATTTTCGCTATTTGAGTCATGATAGTGTAAATTACTTTGTGGTATAAAAAAATAAATGGCATAACCTGTCCATGAATCAGGAAGTAGCCTACCAAAAACATTATTTCCCCCACTTTATTAAACAGTTTAGCTTTCCAAAAATGGTTCTTTGCTCTTCAGAGTGCAATTTATTTAACCTAATTAAACCCTGATTCTAGTTTGCTATTTCGTTTTGTAAATAGGCAGCAGATTTACCATGTAAAAGTTGCTCTTGTGAGAGTGTACTCTTCTCAGCTTTACTCAACTTACTTTTCTAGTAAACCTGTTACAAATGAATAGCACAATTTCCCTGTCGGAGATGTACTTCTGTGCCCACCGGTCATGCGTGAGTTGCTGCACCAGCTCCTGCCAGTGCCGGCTGGCGCTCAGGTCTGTCTTGTAGAGGCCTCTGATGTGCTGGATGACTTTCTTTCTCTCCATGCCTTGCCGCAGAGACACATTCTGTGTGATGTCAGCCGCGATCTTCGAAATGTCTTTGGACTTTCCCTCTAGCCTCTGGATGAGACTGCCGAGAAAAGAAAGTAACCAATACTTAGATTACTAGAAGATTGGAAAAGAGCCTAGTTGTTCAAATGTTTTATTTGCGCTCACTTCTTTTGAGAGTTGGTCATTTTCTTTTCCCACGCTTCCTTACTTGTATTCTCCTCTCCTTCATACTTGAATTTTTCCTGTATGAAGCAAATGAGTAAACAAGTCAGCTTGCATTCGCCACATGCACTTAAGTAAGACAAGGCAAGGTGAAATGCTTGCCTCTTTAATGGCTTTGAGAAGCTCCTGCTTGTGTGGCGCGTTGGGGGGGATGCAGCGGTGACCACAAAGCTTGAGCGAGGTCATGAATACGCCCACAGAATTCTGTTCATCTTTGGTGAGGCTCTCCTTGTGATCGTGCAGCATTTCATAGAGGTACAGTGACAACTTGGGTCCATGCTGTGAGGAACAGATGAATTTGCATACGAGTCACATATTGTGTAGGAAGAGACAAGCTGCTTGCCGTTGACTGATATATTGCTAAGTCAGCAATACAAGTGGGGTGATAAAGAGCACGCAAACATATATGAGAAGTGTAAGGTACAGTGAAACGTCCGACTACAGTCAACCATAATCGATGATGTGATGATGGTTGACTTACAGACTCAAAGTAGCCATGATAAAACTGTAAACTCAATTAACTGTAAAGTCGATATTTTAAGTAATTTTTTTACTAAAACTAGAGTACAGTAAAACTCCTCTCTGTCTTAGAAGACTATTAAACAAACAGACAAAAACAAAATACACAATAGGAAGTGTGATCACAGAGCAATAGTGTCACCTAGTGGAGTTGTATATATTGCTGAAATTTAACATGATTTGATGATGCCATCTTGCGTGACGTCACACAAGATGACGGTTTGGGATGTACGAAGGAAATGTGTTTGGATTCATGCGTACCCACAGATTCATACATCTGGATATTTTTGTGCGTACGACGTTTTCTGGATTTGAGCGTACGCCATGTTTCACTCGGAAATCCATGCAAGTCTTTGTACATGAGGCCCCCTGATGACTAGCCCAGGTGACCTCGGGTGAGAGGCGGGGTACACTCTGGATTGGTCACCAGCCAATCAGGGCACATATAGACAAACAACTATTTACAAAAACATTCTGACCCACATACAATTTAGAGCATAGGTGTCAAACTCAAGGCCCGGGGGCCAGATGCGGCCCACCACATCATTTTATGTGACCCGCGAAAGCAAATCATGCTCGTCAACCGTGATTTTTGCTCAAATCTGTACCCGAATTCCAAATTGTCATAATAATTAACAATAACGTTGAGATATTGCATTTTTCTGTTACCAAACCCTTCTTCTACAGTAACTTAAACAATACTTGAACAAACTATTTTCCTTGTCTTCTGATTTCAAAACTAGTTATCCCTAAATTTGTTGTGTAATGGTAATAATATGTTTTGGTGATGATTAAACATTTATATTTTTTCACTGTTCTAACAGCCCTCTGAGGGAAATCATAACTACAATGCGGCCAGAGACAAAAAAAAAAAAAAAAAAAAAAAAAAAAAAGACAAAAAAAGAAAGAGTCTGACACCCCTGATTTAGAGCATGTGTCAAACTCAGCTGGCCCGCCAGTGTATAGCGCATGTGCCATTTTGTGCGCATGTGCCCCCCTCCTTTTCTACTGCAGTCATTAGCAACTATGCTAACAGTCTCCTTGGACAAATTTAAACCACCCTTCCCAAAAACGGCATAACGTAAAATGGAAAAATTCAGCTTTCAAGACAGGTGGGAAGCAGAATATCTATTCAGAATCATGACAGATTTTAGAATGCAGATCTACAGCTTGTGTCTATTTAAAAAAGAAACAAATACCACTGATGTCTTTTATTGCACATTTGATTTCCCGTGAATATAATATTAGTTTGCTTATTCCAGGGACAGTTACGTTTGTTTTCATATAATAAGGCTTAACATTTACATATCTGGAGAGAAGGGAAAACAGGCCCAATCACAGTGAATTTTTAACAAATATTGTGTTTGTCTCGCTACTTTGTCCGAATTTTGTATTTTGGCCAATTGTGAATTTGAGTTTGACAACCCTGATTTAGAGTCTGCCTCAAAACTGTGAGTCAGACGTGTTAAACAGACCATTGTGCTGCTGTATCGGCTCTTATTCAATTAGTTACAGTACACACAATCAGGGTCTGGTGAAGGGAGGTGCCAAATGTGACAAACAAAAACTAGAATCCAAACATGATTCATATGACTGGTAGATACTAAAGTAAAAGGCAACAACAACAACAAAAAAGACAATTCTACATACCTCTAGACCGGGGCTGAGGCTCTCTTTTAGGATGTCCAAATGTCTTGGATCAAAAACAAATTCCAGTGCTTCCTTCCTATCGGACAAGGGACGGGCAGGACTCAGTGCGTGCACCAACAAGCGACCAATTTGGACCCGGAACGTGTCCCGGCACGACCACAGGATCCTTCGCCACTGCTGATGTGGCGCTCCTCCTCGACCAGTACTTCCCTGAGAATCCACACACAGCAATCACAATGAATGTATTACAGCTACTATATAAAAATAATCACAAATAATACATTTTACATCTTACCAGGCTGATTTTGATCCCATCCATCATGAGTTTGAGAATGTCTTTCTGCAAACTCTTCTTGCTGGCAGGTGGCAGTGTGAAGGGAGTAGGTGAGTGTGGGGCAGAGGCAGAGCTGCTCTCTTCATGTGAATGGTCTCCCAGTTCTGGTGTGAAAAGCTGTTGGTCTGGGGAGTCAGGGATGTTCAGCAGGTCAAATAAATCCTGACTGACATCTAAAATGAAAAAAGCAAGTGGATTAGACAGTAAGTCTCATTATGCTTATGTAGAGTAACAAATCAGAGGATCTTTAAAGCACTTTTACAGCTCTGGTCATGAAAAACCCATGGATCTTTTGGATGATTATGACTATCAAATAAAAAGAGATTGTAGTGTGCTAAAAACACATTTTGATACATAAATTATCCAATTTTGAAAAAAATTTCCCTTCTCCATCTTCAAAACACATTATTTTTGTGTAGGGCGTGAAAACAAGTTTTCTGGTTGAACTATACACACAGATAAATAGATATAGCATTAAATAATGTTCACCACATCCAAAATTCAAACACTTCACGATCCTCAAAAACATAATACCACCATTTAAGCATTTCAATAAACCACACAGAGGAGCACCTACAATAAAACATGTTTTACTCTACCATGGTAAATGAGTCTGTTGACAGCAAGGACCACAAGCCTCTGCAGTCGCTGTACAAACTCAGTCTCACTAGCACGAATGGGGTTCTCCTGGCTCATCCTCCTCTGCATCATCTGGTTGAGCTCGTCACTGGCTACAGAGCGCATCCGCATCAGCAGAGAGTCAGTCTGGGCCAGAGAGAAGCGTCGCCGGCCTGCGAGGATGACATGAGCATGTGAGAGTGCAGCTGAGAAAGTGTAAATCTGAGACTTTCAGAATAAATGCACACATGCTCTATTTACGTAAGTGCAGAGAAAATGTATGCCAAAAATCACTGCACACACAGAAAACCGTAACGATTCAGTGATCAAAATTCCATCTGTACAGGAATGATTAACACTGATTTAGTTAATCATTCATTCTTCAGAGACATGCAGAGACAAACAAAAGCACCAGTAGCGAATTAAGTTACTGGGCGGATTAAAACCCCAAGTGAGTTGCAGAGAAAAGGGTTTGAGTTTACTGCAACATTTGAAAACATGTCCCATGTCTGGGACGATGTTCTCTGCTGCGGACCGTAGTCCCAGCTACCTGCATCACAGTGGAACATGTAGGATGGAGCCCCAGTGGGGGAGGGGATGGGGGAGTCCTGGGACAGGAAGTTGAAGGGAGAGGGCAAGGGGATCTGGCCGTAGGAGCAGTAGTGCTGCCTGGGGATGCGAGGGATAATGGAGTCTTTCAAGGCAATGGAACCTTCAAATTAGGATGAGGAGAGGATCAATGAACAGAAGCGAGTGGAGATGTATGAAAACACAGTCGGGAGTTTTACCTATAGACATGGATATAAAAAATAAAAAATAAAAAAACAAACAAACAAACAAAAAAATAAATAAATAAAACAGAGGGGCCCTTCGTATGGTGGCTCCAGTCTGAGATACGCACCTGCAATGCTCTTCCTTTTCTGATAAATGGTGTGATGCGGAGAGCTTGGTGCATTATGCGAGCTGCTCAGCTTTTGAGGTCCCTGATTGGCTGTCGTCTTTATGAACTCAATAGCAGACTGAAGGACACGAAACTGCAAAGCGACTGCCATCTCTGGAACCAAAGTAAGGGGAAAAAATTGAGTTGTCAATGTGAGCAACAATGATAAAATGATGAGTCAACGTAAACAGCCTTTCAAAAAGCCTCATGAGCCATAGATTGATTAATCAATCTGAAGACATAGAAATAAATGAGCCATAATAAGGAATAAAATAATTACAAATGAAAACTATAATAAATGAGGGATGGTGTTCCACTCTCCAGTTATAGATAATGAGCCCTGTTTTGTTCAGCGCCAGAGCTTGACAGCTTGATGCAGTGTGGAATGTACATTGAAAACTGATGAATTTTGCATTTCAAGAATCCAGTCCTTACCCTGTGTGCGACGCATCTTGCTGGTCTGCATGAAACCGAGCAAGGTAATGAGATCTTCAATGATGCGGAAATATTGGGACCCTGAAGAGCTGCAGGAGTGGATAGTTACAGCTACTAACAGCTGCTGGATGTCACACACGAGGAGCTTGTAATCATTCAGTGGAATGCTGCAAGAAAAATACCAATCAAATGATGGGATTCAAACACTCGTACAAGCAAGCTCTTTGGACAGAGAGTAAACTAATGATTTAAAACATGGTTCATAGATGACGAACAAAACCTATCAAATAATGAGTGTGTTAAGAGGAGTGATTCATTGTTCTAGCTGGCATACCCGGTCTCCATGCCGTTGAGGGTGGAGAAGGTGTTGAAGAGCACATAGAGCAGCCCGTGATCAAGCAGGATGTCTGCCAGCTTCGGGTAGGCGTTGAGGAGCTGCAGTAGCATACAGAGGATGTTGTGCACTAAGGAGTTCTCACATAAGGAGTTCTCAATAAGACCCAACACTGGGATGATGCAACGCTTTGTGAATGGGGAGATTGTTTCCATTTCCTCCAGATCCAGACTAGATGGTCAAAGTAAAACTGCATTAGTTTAAAGGGCAGATGATTTTTCATGTATAACATTAGTACATTTAATATTTGCAGATAGACTTACTCTTCCTCCAGGCCTACTGCCCGTCCAAAAAGCATCTCAAGGAAGCACTCGATTAACCCCTGACTGCCCTGGTGGATGTACAGTTGGTTGGCCAACAGGGAGAAACCGTGATTCTTCAGGAATTTCTCCTTCTGCTCCTTATTGGCTCTACCGAAGTATGCATCCAGCAGCTAGGAGAGAGGTGGAATACCATGAGTAGTAGGTAATAATCTTATCAAACAGAAAGAACTCACAACCAACTGTGCCATAGCTAATTGTAGGTAGGAAAAAGGGCTGACCTTCATGACCCCTTGCTGGATAACAGGGGATGAATGGTTGACCAGGACAATTAGGGCCTCGGGCTGGATCAGCTTGTCCATCACTTCCTCGAGCATGAGGTCTGGCAGCAGCAGGAGGACACCCCTCAGAAGGTCATAGAGGCCACAGCAGATAAGCACCAGGCAGTCCTCTGTACTGGACCTGCAACATTGAGCTTGTATTTCACCACTCAAGTTTTATACTGTATAACATATTTAAAAAAATAAAAAATAATAATACTTTGAATTCCTACCGACAAAACAGATTATTTACTACTTTTTATTTATTTATTTTGTCATTTTCAAGTATGGACTGGCTACCAGTTCAAGGATGTACCCCACAATGACACTTTGACAATAGTCATAAACAAACTAGCATCTCTCCAACAATAAGTTGTCATTTTCATTGGTCCGCAACGGGACTCGAAACATGACCCTTCTATTCTTAAACCCAAGTACTTACAGATGAGCTACCCCAAGTTAAACAAATATGCTTTGTTACATTTCTACATACCGATCATTGGAATCAGTTTTGCTGTGCGGCCTCTCATAACCAGGAGAGTAGGTGTAACTTTCACAGTCTTCAGGTACAGAACTTCGATCGGCTGCGCTGGGCCAGCGACTGGCTGCCAATGAGCCATTTGGAGCCGGGAAAGCCAATCCCAAACTGGCCAGGTTGCTGTGGCTCCTCTGGAAGGACTGGATACCCTTTAAGCTGTCAGGGCGTCGAGGTGCCTCCTCACTGGCCCAGTCAAATCTGTCCTCAGACTCTGCAACACCCACGCTCCCTTCTGCCAGGCTGTCCACCTCCGCTGCCTCATCTCGCTCCTCCTCCACACTGATTGACGGGGTGCGTCGAGCTCCTTCATTGCCAATGTCCCTCGAGTCACATATCGTTTTTGCGGATTCACAACTGCTGAGGAGCTGCTCGTCACCTCCTCCCTTCTTGAGTGTTTCAGTACTGCCCAGAGCCTGATGGGTGGTGAGCGACAGTTGCTCAATGTCGGCAGCCTCATTCAAGCCACTGTGAGTGAGGCGGGGTGTCAGCAAAGGGGACGAGTATGGCGATGGTGCAAGGCTGGGTGGGCGCAAGGACTGATCCTCAGGCGAAGGACCATGGAGATGCCCTAGAAGTAGAGGTGCAATGATTAATCAACAACTTATCGATGATCAAATTAATCACGAACGATTTTTCATTATCTTTTAATAATTTAGATACCCTTTTTTTTTTTAACTCAAAATTGTCCAAATTATAGGAATCCTATTTTTGAATAAAGGGAAGATAATTTTAATTTTTAAAAAATCCGATTCATCGATTAATCTAAAAATAATCAACAGATGAATCAATTATTAAAATAATCATTAGCTCCAGCCCTACATAAAAGACAAAGGCCAACATGTTGAGCATTTTGTAATTCTGCTCTTGTATACAGCAGCAAAATACCATTATGTGCAGTTAATTAACTGAACTGGGGCAGGACACACAAACTATATGGAAAAGTATTCAAACACCGCTTATTGCATTGAGTGCAGTAATTTATAAGATGCACATATTACACAAAAATACAAGAGAAAAAAAAGCCAATCTCACTGAAGTCAATAACGTTTTTAGGAAATAAAACAAACAAACAAAAAAACTAAATCAAAATGAGTGCTACTTCCAAAGTGAAAATAAAGGCCATCTGCAATTTGCCGTCTTCTAGCAGCAAGAAAATTCTCCACACTGCTTCCTCCAATGTCGTATCACTCCTTTACTCAAAACTCATGAGCAGTGACTCAATTGCCTTTTTCAATGACAACATCGATCACCTTTAACTTGAAGGCTGCATCGTAGGCATTATGTCGCATTTTGGGATGATGAAGGTGTGCGCATGTTTGATTTAAAATGTCAACAGTTAAAACAGAGTTCAAGGAAAAATTCAAAAACTGTAAATACAATTTTGGTGGATTAAAGAAAAGCTAAGAAGAGAGGAAAAGGTGAAACTCCCGGGATCATCAGAAAATAAGCTGCATTTTATAAGCCACTGGGGAAAAAAAGTTGTCTTATACTTGAACTTTACTGCAATTATTTCATAAATCAGTCTGGGGTTGGGCTATACTGTTTAGATCTTACATGTTGATTTAGTCAGAAACTGTTTGTGGAAATAGTTAGTAGTTATACTTGACTAGCCTACACAGAGGATCGATGTCTCCTTTTTATGAAGCCTTTAATAAAGATAAAAGATATAAAGATACATAAGAAAACATTTAAAACAAGAAAATACAATATTTGGATAAAATAATGTGATTACATTTTAATGAAAGATGCTGTTGAAACGACAGTTGCAATAAGCAATTATGCCAAATTTTCCTTCCAGAGGGAGGAATATGGTCGCGTTATTTATCCAGTCAACAAACACCGTTTCTATGCTTGTGATTTATGATTGTGTGACAATAGATGCTACAACAAAAATTCGCAACACAAATTTGTCAAGTTACAAGGCAAACTAAAGTCCTACTGGACTTCCTACAAACTGCTGCATGCTATTCCAACAAGACACTGGAGAGTTTTAATGGAGTTGACTTCACAGTAGTAGTGCTACAACTGAAGCAGACATACCATCGTGGAGAGCGTCAGTAAAGACGGTTGGGGAAAGAGACACCACTGAACTGCTGGTAGACTTCCCTACACTGTTTGAGTGTCGCAGGTACATAATAGACTGCACCTTGTCATGATACAGCTTCCCATCTGACAAATGAGGATATCAAAAGAGCTCAGTTCATTACATGAATACCATTCAGATATATCATTACGTTCCCACGTTGACTCCTCACCTATGTGCAGAGAGAAGTAGAAGCTGGACGGAGTGTGGCAGACGTAGGTGTTGGTAGGTGGGTGAACTGCCAGCAGGAAGTTATAGATAAGTTTGAGTAAGTCCAGGTGTGGCGGCGATCCTAGCACTTCCTGGATTATTTTGACGAATGACAAACAGACTTCCTGTGGAATGGCAGTAAGGTGCTCATCCCGATGCTCCTTAAGACAAATATCCTGCAGTTAGTTATTGTCAGGTACGATTAATGGAACTAAACCACCACTTTGAACTTTAGACACACCTGTAGCACTTGGCAGGTAAGCAGGAAGCGGTGCACCACTTCAGCTTTCAAGAATTGACGGATATTGAAGACCTGGTAAGGGTGGTGCACCCTGATGAGGATCTCCAAAGCAGACAGCAATGTCTCCCACACGCCACACTAACGAAAACAAGACATACTGTATGTATGAATTCACAATACATAAGGTATTTGCTAATTCTGTGTTGTAACTTCCATCATTTCTGAATTAGGGTAAAATGTTCATTTCTTTTTGTAATTAATGTGACTCTGCCAACATCATTACACTGTAAAATAAGACACCAGTTTTCATACCAAAGGACTGGGTGTGTCAGAGAGGTTCCAGGACTGGCATCACGAAAGAGAAACTTCAAACGCAAACTAAAGGTTTTCCTCTTCATTGTGGGCCAGACGTTTAACCCGCACATCAACAAAGCGATCCGGTGGCGTTTGCTTCACTCGATACGTGAGAAGAGGTGAAAGTTGTACAACTGGTAGCTGTTTCACCATGACAACCCGCCTGCTCACAATTCCATGATCATCAAACAGTCCCTGGCCAAGAAGATCATCGCAATCCTGGAGCAACCTCCCTACTCACCCGACCTGGTTCCAAGTGATTTTTCCTCATTCCCAAGATCATGGGGTCATCAAGGGAACCCGTTTTAAAGATGTGGTCAACATCAAGATGGCCGTGCAGCACAGCTGCAGAGGATTCCAAAAGAATCCTTTCAGGAGTTTATTAAGAAGTGCGAGAGAATGCTGGGAAAGTCCATTAGACTGAAGGGGGATTACTTCGAAGGGGAAAACTTTGGATTGGATTTAAACTATAGCTTGAGACACCAGTCCTGAAACTTTTCTCATAAGAATCAGTAAGGATGGGCATTTGACTAAAATGATTGACTATAGAGAAAATCAATGATCAACCAAACAAATGATTTTCATTGTGTTGGGGGAGTCTCATATATTGTTCTGAATGCCTGTTTTCAATGTGGTATTAAGCAGAATAATTTGGAGGAGATGCCGTGGCATGGATAAAGCTCAACTTCCTATAGCTGACAACATGATGTTCTTGCAGGAGGAGTTGTAGGTGTGCACTCAATTTTGCCTTTAATGCTTCAATAGACAATCAACAATGAATTCCACACAATCAACAGATTAAAAAATAGATTTTTGCCCAGTTATTTGGATTATACATTGCCTTTGCTTTTTCTTTTAATGTACCAATGTGTGGGGTCTACTGTGCGCTCACATACAATTGAACCACTTCTATTAGCATTTACCTCCGCTTTGGCCCAGATTTTCCAATCCAAAAGGATGTCTGAGAGAAGCCTGATGTTCTGCACCACAGCAATGGACTCCAAGTCCAAACGGAACTGACAGTCATCTGCTAGGATTAAGACGGGTCCGCTGCAACACCCATCCAGCAGAGTCTAGACCAGACACAAAATGGCCGTTAAATATACAGCACGGTGCTTCTGTAGTGCTGTTTCACAGCAAATATCTGAGACTCACTTTCAGCATATGATATCCAACGATACATTTGGACTTGATGAGTACTTGGTGCATCATAGAGTAGCCGTGGTAATACTCCATTTCATAGATGCGATGCTGGTTGAACTTGGACAGAGACAAGAGTATCTGCAAGGCCAAAGCCTGGGTCATCTCACAGTCACTCAGCTCCACCGTCTAAAGAACAGACCATCACACTGAATCACGCACAAAAATCTGATCTCTATGAGGATTTTATTTTTCATTTATTCATTCTACACTTGAGATAAGATGCACTACTTGTTGGGTCACAATTACATTATGGGACAACAAACCTAACCGCACTAATACAGTTCTATTTCATAGTATACAACTTTGGTGTACAAACAGTCTTTGCAGCACATTCATCTTTCAAGTAACAGTTGTCGTGTATATACTTTACGTACAGTACCAATCAAAAGTTTGGACACATCTTCTCATTCAACAGTATGAGCACGTGTGTGTCCAAAGTTTTGATTGGTACTTGACCAGGTTTTTGGGGAATAAAAGACTATAAGTGAAAAAAATAACACATTTTCATCAAAAGTGTGGGCTCTCTGACCTGTGCAAAGAGGAAAACAACATTTCCTGTCCCGCCAATCTTGTGCAGGACACTCTGCAGGCCTTGGGTTTCAGTGGGCAGCAGAGCCTTGAGAGCGCTGGGCTCTAAAGAAACGCTTTGCACTTCTCTGGAGCTGAAGGGCCGCTGGGTAACCACGGTCTTGGCTTGTCCCTTCAGTCTAATTACCGGCTCATAGATAGTATAGACCCTAGGACTGCTGGGAGCATACACAACTGCCAGGCTCTCCTGTGATATAACAAATTCACAACAAATTAGCTTTAATTTGACCTATTTATTAGACTTTACGCCGATCTGATCGGTGTCATCGGTATCGGCCGATAATTAGCATTTTATGCTGATCGGCTTTCATGTCATAATTCGCCGATCCGATCAATGACGTCATCGATCGGCTCCGCACAAGACATTTAACTCTGCGTCGCCGTTGCGTATGAATCCAAAATCTTTTTTATTTTTAGCCTTGTCACGTGACAGTACTCAGTATACAGTACACAACTATATACAATAAATGAACAAGTCATGTAAATGGGCCCATTGTTCCATCTTGTGATCGGATATCGTTTTTTGATCGGCCCCAAAAAATCCTGATCGTGTAAAGCCTATACAGTAGAGTATTTGGTAGAGTCATAAGTGAATTGAGCCCGGTTAACCCTCATCATATCTCGGACTGATATAGAGTTGTTGTTGGAACTTGCCGTTATTTGTAAATTATTTCACTCTGGCTTCTGTCCTTTTCGTTTTCCAATGACCCAAGCTATTAACCACAAATCCATGAGCAAATACTACAAGGGAACCGTTTTCACTCTCATTTAAATAGCTGAGGCTTAACTAGAATCTTTTTCCATTCAAGAAAAGTGACATAGTGCAGTGTGTTAATAGTGAGTGGTAATTGGAAGGGCATAATCCACAAAAAACATCAAATAGTATAAATAAGACATCGGTTGCTGTGTGTGTGTTTTTTTTTTTTTTTTTTTTAAATCAAAGGAGCAAACGAGACTTACAACTAAAGCTGTTGTATCCACATCCTTGCTTTTCATCAGAAGCTCCCGTACTCTGTCACACTTGAGTCCTTCCTGAGTGACAAACTTGGAGAATGACCCTGGAAGTCTGCCATAATTGCAGGGCATGATTGAGGTGAGGTCAGGCCCACTAGTGTACAGGAAAAAAGCCTCCTCGGACCCTACTCTGGCCCCTGGAACAGGCGAGCAATAAAGTTTAATCTTGTGAATGTCGGAGAGGCACAAATCCAAAATTGACCCTGAATCAACATTAAGGATGAATAAATTGTAGTTTATTCTTTTCTTTACACAATACAGTATTAGTCCTTTCAGAGAACTGTGGTGCAGTTACATATTTTATTGCTTGTTTTCAGCAGTGGGTCCTTTTAAAAAATTAACTGCAACTCTTGATGAATGACAAAGCCATCAGATACTGTAATACTATAGCATGCATTATAACATTAGCTGCAGCCTCAAATTGAGATAACCTTGAGGTGAGTCACAGGCAATTAGAGGCAACAAGACATCACACAAGCAACAGTCACTAAATTAAACATGCTTTCAAAATGCATCTGACGCACAAACCATTCAAGTGGTGTCCCTATTTAGTATCACATTTTAGCTTATTTAGCTTTATGTGTGCCCTCAAGGAAAAGCACTGACACCAATTGAGATAATAAATGATTGGCAGGGATTGAAAGTGCAATAAGTTAGTTTGTATGTTGAGTTGCATTAGCAAAAGAAAGTCCTACCATTGAAGAGGAGCACCGTTCCCATGCTCCAGTTTAAATGCTGTTTTGTCACCTCCTCACAAGATTGGATACAATGGCCCAACATACAGAAGGTCTTGTTGCTGTCAGAGGATAAACTGGACTTTCGAGGTAAGGTGTAGTCCAAAAAAACTTCACATTTCCTGAAACAGAGAGAAGGCTTAAGGTTAACCCCATTTGGTTACCAACAGGTTTGTGTACGTTTGTACTCACATGATGCCGCACACCCAGACAACCACACGACCATGGATGTTCTTCTTGCCCTCAGGCTGCTGGGTGTAAGTGAGGCCGAGATGCTGCCATTGGCCAGGCTGGAGAAGTCCCTCAACAGAGTCTGCCTGTGCCAACAACCCTGCTTTTATCTCGTCATTTGGGTCTATACAAACCCTGTGGGAGCAGTGTACTTAAATATAAAACTTTACAAAGTACTACACTGTGCCTCATAGAAACTCCAGTGTATTGGAACACTCACCTGAATGTGAGTGACCCAGTAGAGAAGTCCGCCCACACTTGAAGCATCAGTGCTTTTGAGCCCATGGATAGAATATGAATTAGGGCTTCCTCCACTACTTTTTTTCCAGCCTGAGGCGAGCCATGGTGAGATTCAGTGGCAGGAGGGTTCCTCCTTTCTGGAAAAAGAGAAGTGCAATACTTAAATGTACAGACTGGGTATCAATGACTTTGG
Source organism: Phycodurus eques (assembly GCF_024500275.1). Taxonomy (NCBI): domain Eukaryota; kingdom Metazoa; phylum Chordata; class Actinopteri; order Syngnathiformes; family Syngnathidae; genus Phycodurus; species Phycodurus eques. The sequence continues at coordinate 18,066,356 of NC_084535.1, forward strand.
CTGAATGATGTTTCTCACCCTTGTGTGTGTTCCCTGCTCTTTCCTCTTGCTCCACCACCCTCAGCCACATGGAGGCACTGAAGCCACTAGCCATGTGAGGCCAGCAGTTCTGCCCCACCAGGGGCAAGTGGAGAGGAGCAGTGTGCCAGGGAGAGGAACGCAGGTGACCTGTTCTGTACTCGCTGTCTCCCTCCCTGCGACCAGGAGACAGTTTGCTCTTCCAGAGCAGACCAACACTTTTCCCTCCAGCACTGCCATTTGATCTGGAACTAGGAGACAGTCCTCCTGGTGTTGAGGCCCCAAGGATTATTGGAAAGTCCAGCAGGTGAAGTGGCTCTATGTTCACGTTGGCTTCAACAATTTGTAAGATGCCCTTCAATAAAATCTCCTGGGAAGCAACATAATAAATAGGATGTGAGAGAAACAGTCGCTTCCTTTTGCATTGTCTTAGAGTAAGTCCTTTTAGCTATGACCATGAGTAAGCTAAAAATAATCAAATGTGTACGCATAAGTTAACTGGGGGACCAGTGTTATACACCAAAAGTAATTAAAAGAAAAAAAGCCTTGAATTCTGCACATCAGCATAGCAAACGATCACACAAATTTATGTGACAACTGCACCTTTGCAGCTTATACAGTATATCACTGCATTGCAATCTTCTTTTTTGGAAACGCGTTTCTGGGTGACTATTTATAAATGATGTCTCCTGCCTGATAGCACATAACTGCGGTGGTAATTTGTAACAGCACATCTGTTCTCCACACATGGGTGTTAATTGTATGAGGAATGGGGAGGGCCCCAGGGAGCAAAATGTGTTGTTGGTTTCAAGAACCAGGAGGTAAATATAGGAGAAATTGACACCAATAAGTACATGTTCGTGCCAAAATAAATATATTCAGATGTGATGCCTACAAACGCTGTCACACTAAAGGCTTCTTTATACTTGCGCGGACAGCGACTGCGGTGACGTCACTGTGGCTGTAGTTTGCCTTAATACTCTAGCGCAACCCACACGCGCAGTTTTGAAAATGTACTGCAGTTCACCTCCAAGTTGGGGGTATCGCTACGGCTGGTGTAGGCTAGGACACCACAGGGTGGAGTTTCCTCTGCATTTTTTTGGCCATTTCCGGTAGCCGTGTTTAGTTTACTTTCCTTTCAGTAACAAAGAAGAAAGCAACAACAATGGCGACCGTGGAACAGGACAGTGTCTGCTAGAACAAATGGACCTAGATGACCAGATGATACGTTTAATTATGCTGCAAAATCAATTGAGAAGGTGGCGGCGCAGATGGTATGTAGAACCAAGGGGCACGCTGACTAAAACGGACCAATCACGAGAGATGACCTCTGCGGCGTTCGACGCGCAGCAACAATTTTTGCCACGTGCGCGTCAAGCTACGCAGAGGGGCCACGAGGGCCAATTCGTCGGTCATGTGATGCAATGCGGGCATTGTCGGCCGCGCGACCGCGGGAGTATAAGTTGGATGCACTTAAACCTAGAGACTCGTGCGTGTGACAGATAGGGTCTACTACTTACAGTAGGTGGGGTTTTGTCCAGGAAGAGACGAATCAATTGGGCCAGTTCCTCTGCTGTGATTCGCTGGCTCACCATGGCAACCAGCAGCTCCACTATAACAGTCTGACAGTCTGAATGTAAACCAATTAGCAAGGTTACACACACATGTACAGTACAATAACTCAAGAAGAGCTTTTGGATCTCACAATACATCTAAATGTCAAAATTCCTGCAACAAAATTCTAAATACAGTAGCTGCCCAAAATTATCCAGGAAATCAATAAGAAGTTTTATTTGTATGAATGAAATGGTAACAAAAAAAAAATATATATATATATATATATATATATATATATATATCTGCAACAAACCTTTCAGAGAGTGGTCCGCTTGGCTAAGTATGTTATAAAAGCCAGACAGGATGGTTTTGACTCCTCCCTGTGAGCATCAAAGCAAGACGGCAGTCATACTTGAGAGAGTCCAGTAGGGGAGCAAAAGATAGACAATTGTATATTGTTGGGGAAGTTCAAAGAAATAGGAGGAGGAAAAGTTAGTCTGACCTGGTCATAGAGCAGAGCAGCATTGTGGTTGTTGGCGCGAACTGCACCGAGTAGACTGTGAAACACATGACTCACTACCTCCAGGTCTGGGGAGCCGCTGGCCAGTAGTTGCAACTCGATTGTACAGATCTCTGGAAAAAGCAGCACGCCACGCCCGGGACAGTCTGGCACTGTCGCAAACTCACGCTGCACAGACTCCACCTTCAATCCTGAGGGAACGGCCAATGAGATGCAACACTAAATCAGACACATGAGGGAAAAACAGACAAATCTTACACCTCCTGCTGACTGACACCCCTCTTAAACGACCCCAGCTGGCTGCTTAAACCGCTTCACGATCCAGAGGCATTGCCTTCTTCATTTCCAAACAGCTGTATTGGTGACAGCTGATAAAATGAATTAATCTCTTTCCTGTGCTCAAAGGAGTATGGGAGTTTCCTTTTGCTTTCACGAGTGCAGCCCAGCAGACTCTCATGTGCCTTGTCAGACATTCTTTTATTCATGAGTGATGTAAATCAAGTTCACACTGCTCAATTTACTTCCACACTCGCACAACCAAATAAGGATCTGGTTGAAGCTTGAACTCAGATGCAAATACAAATTTAGATAACTTTCTTGTTCCTTAAAAAAAATAAAAAAAAATAAAGGTTACAGACAGTTTAAATGTTGGACTAAATGAAATGCCAACTGTCCAATGAATATCAACCAAAATTTGGGGGAACCTGTTTTTTTTTTGTTTGGAAAAAACAGGAAGCAAATTGTTGGCTCTTCGGATTAAAAAAACAACAACAAAATAAATAAACATTTGGGAGCTACATGCTTTTCATTAGAGAGCGACGATAGGGGTTTCTTCCATTTTCTGCCAGAAATACTCCAGAGCACAAACAAACAAGTCATTAGGGAGTAGTCCCTTTTGAAGGAAATGATCACTACATTACATTACACAGAGTCAGACACCATGCCCACAAACATGTTACCTTCATAGGAGGAATAAATAGCCTGAATGTTAACTTCCTTATTATATGGGCCTGCCTTCACTGGCTTCTTGGCCACTTCAGAGCCAATTTTAAGGTCCTGCTTTTAACTTATAAGATTTTAAATGGTTTAACACCAGTGTATTTAAAGGAACTTGTGGAAATATATGGTTTCTGTCCTTGGAGGGGAGTTTATTCCAAAGGTAAATAGGAAGCCGTTTGGTGAACGAGCCTTTTCAGTTCGACCCCCAATTCTGTGGAACGCTCTGCCACTTGATGTTAGGAAGGCCTGCTCAGTTTAAATTTTTAAAATCAAAATTAAAGACGCACCTTTTTACTCTTGTGTTTTAATTTATATATGGTGTCCTGTTTTAATGGTGTGTTTTTTGTTTTGTTTTTGTTCCTGTTTTTATTTACAAAATTGTTTTAATTTGTTTGTCTTATTAAATGTTTTTTAGTTGTTGATATTGTACCTGTACTTGCTTTTTACTTAACTGTACAGCACTTTGATTGAAAGTGCGCCATAAATAAACTTCCATCCATCCATCCATTTTCTGTACCGCTAATCCTCACTGGGGTTGGTTAAACAATATATTTCTCATTTACTCATTTATCAAATTCATCTAAAGCAATAGGACATCAATTAAGAAGGAAAACTATAGAAGAGAGAGGGGAATTTTAAACCAACTGGTTTCGAATGAGACCAGCATTTTGGATTCAAGGTTGGGCATGTTTTCCAGGAAGTAGATGTTTAAGAGAGATTGACAAATCACAAGATCCAGCTCATGCAGTACAAGGAGCAAAGTAGCCTGCAGTTGTACAACAAAACGATGACTGTACTCTAAGGTGAAAGAGAGAAAGTGTCTAATTAGGGTGTCTGAAACCTATATGACCAAAGCAGAAATGCCGAGGTTATATGTGCCTGATGGGGTTAAAAAAAAATGTGTGAAGGAAAATTTCTGCAATGTCATGCAAGTATTCAGAATTTTGTATTACCAAACATCATCACAGCAGAGGATGTGGTATTGTATTCTTCAGTACATGAAACTCACAAACACGTTCACACACCATCGCAGTTAAAATGCACAGAAATAATGAGTTCTTCGTCATTACTGGGAAAAGTAAACATTTATACTGGGAGAAGTAGTACACATTTGAGGTTTCTCAAGGTTAAAAATAAAGAGGCTTAGAGGTTGAGGAAAAATATACAACTTCTCAATCCGTCAAGACTAATCTGTTGACATTTATTACAGACAAAAACAAATAGTAGAGCAGGAAAGTAGTTCAGATAATTTATAGTTAGAGCCTAAAGTGAATCCAGTGACTGTGTGCCCGTTTTGAAATCAACTGCATTAGCATTAGCTGAGCTGTAGGTTCTGATAATGATGTGTTGCAGATTCTTAAGGATCAATAAGGTGCAGTGTGGTCCTACCCTCTTCCTGGTTGGCCATGTCCTCAGGGTTGCTTTCGCTGTCGGCGTCGTAGCCCTCCTCCTCCTCCTCCTCCTCCTCCTCCTCCCCAGCGGGCTTGACGCCACAGCTCTGAACGCCGTCCACCTCCTCTGATAGATCTCCGGCTGGGGCGGCCCCTTCAGCCAACACTTGGAGCTTCTGATTGAAAGAGGGCAAGAGGAAAAAGAGGGGGAAGAGGAAGCAAGAGACATGAGGAAAGAGAATGAGAGAGAGGAAGAGAGAAAAAAGGCAAATCATTTTTTAATACGTTTTAATCCCAATAAAAGCAAATGAATCATGCGTGAACAAAATGCTGAACATATTTTGAATTTTTTTTAACTGATGCGGAAAGAAAACTGTTCTTGTTAACATGAATGTCAGCTGACTCGTGCAGCACTCAGGCGACCAAGATCCTGGTTTTGTACGGCTAGTCATCAAAAGGGCACGGAGGTCCGTGTACACTTACGAACACTCGAGTAAACAAGTCTTAAGTGTTAACTGATGTACAGTTCATTCCCCATAAAGCGAGCACAAGGTCCATGTGACAACATCCCAGAAGAACAAGCATTTGACTGTGATGGAGGAATAGCCTTTGAGTTTCACAGAACAAATTCAAATGGATCATGAGACCATCATACACTGCATGACTCATTAAGAAAGAACTTAGTGCTTCAGAATTAGGTAAATCTATTATATAAAAAGATAAAACCTTACTGTGTCGGAACAGGCTTAGTCACACAGGCATTTTAAGAGCCTCACTAACAAGTGGCTTGTTGAGGAGAACCAAAACTTGATCAGTGTAAAATAAGAAAAGTGATTCACTTTCTCTGTTATTTTCCTTCATGGTCTTATTCCACTACAATACAAGAACATTACATGAGGTAAGAGCATAAAAAAATGCATGTCACTTACAGCATCTCCAAAGGCAGGACTCACCCAGACTTGCTTTTCCTCAGGGGGATCGGGAGAGGATGACACGTCGGCCAAAGCCACTCTCAGCAGAGAATCAAAGAGTGGCACAGCAAGGTCAGAGCTTACTACCCCTGAGCAAGAGAGCTGGTCTCTCACTTCTAACAGGGTATCTCCCACTGACTGGAGCTACATAGAAGACATGAAAGAGAAGATTTCTATTTTGTGTTTGATAGGTGAAGACGAGTTTTATACCTGATAAGAAAGCTCTGAGTCTGTTCTCTGCAGGGCTGAGTTGGCACTGTGAAGACAAATAGCCAATAAGGCCTCAAGAAGGCGAATACTTTGTAACTGCCACTCTTCCTCCAGCCTCTTGGTTGGATCTCTGGTTTTCCCCTCAGCTGGAGCGCTGTTAACTGAATCTTGACCTGGTGCATCTACTCCCAACAGAGTGACTGGGACAGTGAATTCTGGGCTACTTTTGGCCTTGAGTTCCTTCTTCTTCCTTGCTTTGCCATCCTTGGTTTTACTGGAAAGCTTCTGAATAACCATGCTCATAAGGCGCAAACAAACATCCAACCCTCCTAGTCTGAAGAACTGTCTCTGGAACAACGGGTTGGCCAGGTAGACACACCGACACACTGACCAAACATCAGCCACCTTTCGTATCTGTTCTTTGGATGGCAGGGTCACGCTGTCTGGAGACAGGTATGCCAAGCGCCCACCAAGGGGCTCACTAGCTGTACTGTCATAGCCTGACGTGTCTTCAGAATCATTAGCAAAGTCTCGGTCACAGTCAGCTTCTTTGCTAACGCAAAGAAAAGCAACACAGAGGAAGAGGTTAATGACATGGAGGTGCGTCTCGGCTTGGCTACGGCCTGCTCCACGGCCCTGCCCACTACGACTCTTGTGGCGCGGGTATGCCTCTTTTAGCCCTTCATAGAACTTGCTGAGGCTCTGTGGACCCTCTCCAGATCCCCTAGAGCAGAGATCCTCAGCCAGGTTTGAGACTGTCTGCTTCTCTTCGGCAACAGCAATCTCCAGCTCCTGAAGCGTGCAGTCAGCCTGCTGGTGTCCAAGGCTGGTTATTAGAGTTTCAAACACCTTCAAAGCTAAAGAGCATGTCTGGTCAAGGTAAACCAGTTCTGTCATCTGGTTGAGCCCATTGCAGCTGATGAAAAGATCTCGAATAACCCTGTAATGGAAATATTCGTAAGTATTAAGGTTTATCTGAAGAAAGTGTCATCGCAACAGAACATTAACATTTGTTTTTTATGACACATCCACCCATTGTCTCATGCAGGGAAACGGCAAGCTCCATTTTAAATTGTTGCATTAACTGTGAGACAACGGTTGTTTTCATATTTTTACTTTATAACCCTACTGTTTTTAATACCTTGTCTTACTTTTAAAGTACAATGCATGCCACTAGAAAACAGCCAGTACCTAGCAGTGATGAATGATAAATTATGTTATGGCGTCACAAGGTAAATTAAACCAAAAATGTGTTCCCCATCAGGGAGATTTATGGTTACATTGGAGATGTTATGTGATTGTAGACTATTATATAAAAAAGAGCATTAATATGTGTGCAGTGCACTGTGTGACCTCTAAGTATAACCTCCTGTTCACCTTAGCTATGTAAAGAAAAAAAGTTTATTTATTGTAAACTGTAACTTTATGTTATGGAGCTGTAGAAAAACACAGCCTCTTCTGGTGCTCCAATAGTGTACTCTTGTCACATAAGCCATCAATAGTGCCCTGAGGCCACTTCCTATCCACAAAGCTTTATTAAATTATTGACTAGCGTCAATTAGCAATGACAATCTAAGTGGATTTAATATTCAGGCTGTTATGTAATCTACATTTAATAATGAGGAGAATAAAATATAAATTTTATGAGATATACATTTACAAATCAACACTAAGCATCCCTTTTATCCTTAAAAGTCTTAAAACAGATTACTGACTGATATTTTGGATCAACGCATCTTTCCTACTATAAACCAAATATCACAACTTTGGGAGAACTCTTACAGCACCTAATCCCCCAAAGTACTATTGAATAAATAATATATGGAGAGGAAAAAAAACAACTGATAACTTACCTAGATTTGAGAAGTGCAGGTAATGCTTGCAGATATAAGAGTAGTACCTCCACAGGCAGGCACTGTGTATGATAGCTGCATACTTGGGTGCAAACTGTCGAAACCCCAAGCTGTTGAGCATGGTGGGCTAGCTCGACCCCTCGCTGTAGCACAGGATTGAAGATGTGTGTGTATAGCTGCCACTGCACTACAGTATTGCCACGCAGTGTCAAGTGGCAAACGTGACCAGCTACATGTTGACTCAGGTGCCAGTCATCTCCAAACACTAGCTCTTGGTAAGCCTCAAGGGCATCCCACTTCCATAACATGTCCTGTGCACCCCCTCCACTTGGCAGAATCCCCTGGGAGCGGTAGCACAGGCTGGTAGAACTAGCTGAAAGTTGCCCATGTTGTAGCGTCTCCTCAAGGCCTGGCAGCTGACTATGGTCCAAAGTGCAAATGTTACATGATGCAAGCTTCAATTTCTCTGAGGGCTGTCCTCCACCAAGCTGGTCTAGTATTAGTCTGCTTAGAACACTGAGAACATGAGACTGGTAACTACGTAGACCTGGAGCTTGGAAGGCGTCCAAGAGTGGTTTTATCACAGAACGAGGGTCCATGCAACAGCAGATTCCAACAGCCTGCACCCCGGCTAGTACCTGCAATACAGCTGGTCCACTGGGCGACAAACGCTGCAGGAGCCGCAGGCATTGATGAGCACAGGCAGCCAGGCAGCAGCAACGCTCAGGGTAATGCACTCCATTAAGCTCCATCCCTTCCTTTCCTTCGCCGTCCTCTTCAAAGGGGTTACGCCTCGCAGCCATCTTAAAAGCTGAGACAGGCAAACCCGACAGATCTCTGTGATGATGTAGGAAGTGGGAATATTCACAGCGACGGTGACGACGTCGAGCACACACGGACTGATGCAGCTGCTCTGATTTTGCTTTCTTGACAGCACTTACAATCTTGAAGACCCCGGCAATTAGACCTCGTAGTCTTTCTGAAGCCTCACCTCCGACTTCTGAATCCCTGGCCCTCCCAAGTTCCTCCAGACGCAGTACTGTAGTTTCAAAAAGCTCCAGCCCACGGTGTTGGACAAATTCATGGATGAGGTCTAGTGATTGACTAAAGAAGAAGGGGTTGGGTGTTGAGGCATGCAGGCAACTCAGAAGAACTTGCAATACCCCTTCTAGAAGCTCAGGCAGGAGCAATGCCCTGTGGCGAAAGCGGGAAAAAGAAAAATCATCTTGGACTTCTTGTAGGGTCTTTTTGGGTCGAGGAGCAAATGGATTTGTCTGTCTGTCAAGACAGCTTTGGATTTTTAGGGTGGCCCGTAGCAGGTCGGTCAGGCTGCGTCTCAGGCTATCTGGAAGGGTTTCACTCTGACTGACATCTACTGACATTAGGTGCAAGATGGTGCGTAGGAGCATCCTCTGGACCAATGCAATCGGTTCTTCTGTCCAGCCCCCAGCAAGCTCTTCTGCTCCTGTTCCACCATCGCCTCCTGGACCACAACAATCTCCAAACTCCGTCAGGATCTCAGTGAGCGTTGGTACAACACTGACTGCCAAGCCAGGACTGTGACTGATGCTCATATCAAATTTACACACTTTCTCCAGTAATGAAAGTAACACAAAGCAGAGATCAAAGGGTGAGTTCTCCATGCGATTGAATATTGACATTGCAGCTGGGTCTGTCAGGGTTTCAGTGTCCATTGTGTGAGATCCAGAGAGTCTGGGATGGGGGTATGGTGCACTCATGGTTTCTGTGTTGGTGGTTGCTGTGTCCGTTAACTGTGTTGCTTCCAAACGATGATGTAGATGATGTACACGGAGGGTAGAACCATGAGACTTTCTGCTCCTTGTGCCACTTGGGCCTGCCTTGTCTTCAGCATTGGCTTCTGAATCTGAGGTAGAAATTTGGGAGCGCCGAGCATCCTTTACAGAGTATTTCTGGGCTGTCCTACGTGACCTCCTTGATTTCCAGGTGCCGCTGCCAACACGTGGCCTCTTTCCGGTTTCCTGTTCATCTGTCCCAGTCTTCTGTCCTGCTCTAAGAGGTGCAGCCTTTACCTCCCGGCTGAGGAACACTTCTAATAAAGACGGCAGGGTGAAATCTGCCGACAGAGAAATGCTGTTCGTGAGTTTTCTGGAAATACATACCAAATATACCTCTCAGGCAGAAAATTTAAATTACACAGCTAAGATTTACAGTACGTTCAACTTTGAGATTCTGTTATTTCCTTAACATGGCATATGAGAAAACAAAGATGATCAGAAACCATTACACACTTGTTAAAACACCTTCAGTGAGTAAGAAAATAATTAAAGTAAAAAATGTCTAGCATCCATGCCACAGTGGATCATCAGTCCAGTACCAAATACCAGTGTCATCCAAAGGTCATAAGCGCCTGTAAGCACTCCTTAATGTTTCTTAGTTCTCAGTAGGTCTGTACGATATTAGGAAAAAAATGACATTGCAATTGACCTGCGATATATATTGCGACGTGAAATAATACAGAATCGGTGTTGGTAAAGTTCATTTTCTACACGAACTAGTTCAAAGTTCAGTTCATCATTCCACAAATGAACTCAGTTCATAGCTCATAATTCAACATTTTGAACCAAGTTATTTTTTTCCCCCACTACGTTGCCAAAGGGTTGGCACCGTGCATGACTGGTGAGCACGTTTGCCTCACAGTTCTGAGGACCCAGGTTCAAATCTGGCCTTGCCTGTCTGGAGTTTGCATGTTCTCCCCTGTGCCTGTGGGGGTTTTCTCCAGGTACTCCGGTTTCCTCCCACATTCCAAAAACATGCATGGTAGGTTAATTGAAAACTCTAAATTGCCCGTATGTGTGAATGTGAGTGCGAATGGTTGTTGCTTTATATGTACCCTGCTATTGACTGGCAACCAGTTCGGGGTGTACCCCACCTCTCGTCTGAAGATAGCTGGGATAGGCTTCAGCATGCCCACGACCCTAGTGAGGATGAGCGGTATGGAAGATGAATGAATGAATGTTGCTGAAGGGTTATTACCCTCAAAATACTGGCATTTCCCCATTGTTGCCACCCATTCAGTCCACACTAGTAGCCAGCTGCAGCTTTCACCCTACAATCTCAAAAACTTGAGGAAAAACGTGTTGCTTGAATGGTGTCTTTTTTTAAAATGAGGAATTAAAACAAAAATAGGACATTTGTACTTAATGTGTAAACAAAAAGACGCAACACAGTATGACAGGAACGATGGCGGAAGGACATTTATAACTTTGCATTCCTCGCAGCTGTGGCTGACTACATTAAAAAAATAATTTATCTATTCTTATATTACAAAACAAAATAAATTCCATATTATCACAAGTTGACCGCTCAGTGTTTTAACTGAAGCATTCTGATACAAATAATTTCCCTAGTAATCCATTTTTAGAATTATGTGCTGTATTACAAACCAACACATTAACTCCCTTCCACACATTGTCCCTGAAAGTACCTCACGTACTCACGAAGCTGCCCAGTTTCATTCTGAAGCGCGAAATAAGAAATGCAGCAGGTGTACGGTACAAGCTTTTAATCTTTTGAGCATGTCCAAACTGGTCCCTCTGTTGGCCACTTTTAATATTACAGTTGATTCACTATATCGTCCAGTTCAACACCATCGCAGCAGACCCTGCGATGTGACTATTGCGCACACGTACATCGCGATGACGACGCTCAAACAAAACAATGTGCCGCCCTAGTTCTCACTTTAGTTGATTTACAGCATTGTTGTCCAAAAAAGGGGAAAAACAATTATCGTTGTGGTATGGCGATCAGGAAAATTAGTCACTACTCATATTTCATTGCACCTGATGCTGCTCTATCATGTTCATCTAAGACTTCAAACATAGCTTACGCTTAAAGTATGACATTAAATACAGCTCTATAAATAATCACAGTAAACATGACACATAAAATGAATCTAATGCCCAGTTTTGTGGCACAATTTACATTTGTGCACACAGAACAATGGGTTATATAATGCAGTTATTTTGACGTACATAAAAAAACAAACATTGTTATTAGCTACAGCATGAACATTTGATGATGATGATGAGTACAAACCTGGTGCTTTTTCTTCTTGTACAGGGATCTTCCACACCAGTGGGAGTAGAGACAGCAACAAAGTTAGCAGCTCCTCTCGGCAAGTCAGCTCCTGAGAGAGCAACAAAACACACTGGGGTTACCTCGAAAGCCTCCCTTCTCCTCTCCTTTTGGTCACACTCTGATGTCACATTAAGACACACCCATCAAGACATTCTTCGAGCGCAATACTTACATCCACTTGTCTTTCATTACTAAGATTTACTATTAATTTGGGACGTAAAACTAACTTGTTTATGAAGGACCTTTGATACTAGAGACCACCTAACTATGCTTTTGGCTAAATTAGTCAGTAAATCTTCAGTGCTACTGTGTGGAGAAGCAATGTAGCATCTGCATGACAGCCTTGCTTCCGTGATCTGGGGGGGGTGCAGGTCTACCCACAGCATTCCTCATTGCAGAGAGAACCAAGTCCTTCATGTGCTAATTAAAAACAATCAACCTACTTCGTCAATTGTCCATAAACAATGATCAGGTCCCAGGTAAAAATACACAATAGTCATTATTTTATCAGTGTGTACACCTGTTTTAAATCAGTGAGATTAAGGCGCAAATAATGTAAATGTCCAAAGTAACACCCTTCCATTTTCTATATTGCTAATACTCAGTGGGGTGGCAGGTGTGCTGAAGCCTATCCGAGCTGACTTAGAGTGAGAGGCAGTGTACAACCTCGATTGGTAACTAGCCAATCGCAGGGCACATGTACACAAACAACTATTCACACTCACATTCACACCTAAGGACAATTTACAGGCTTCAATAAACCTATATGCATGTGTTTGGAATGTGGGACGAAACCGGAGTACCAGCAGAAAACCCATGCAAGCACAGGGAGAACATGCAAACTCCACACAGTTTACCAGAAATATTTACATGAACAAAAATATTTGGACACAAGTACATATCATCAAGACCGCAAGGTAACAAAGGTGACCAATGACTGGTTGAAGAATTTGCTTTGAGAAGATGCCACTAGAGGACAGTAAATAAATAAGTGATGTTATCATATTTGTCAAATGTACATCTGCACTAAATACCACATTCTCACAAATAGTAGTAGTAGCTGTGAAAATGGTCACGCAGCCAGGTCATGCGAAATGAGACCGTTTTATAAAGCTCAGCTCAGAACTGAAGAAGGCTGGAATATGCGAGGTGGAAGACCTGAACAGGTCATTGCTGACATGTATTATGATTCATTTGTGACACTGAACATTCTCACCTGATCAATGATGGAATCTAGGGTGCTAAGTAGCAGAAATCCTCTTCCTCTGACGAGGTACTCCCCTAGTGCAACCATATGACTTTCCTCCTCATCCTCCTCCCGTGCCTCCGCTCTCTGTGCCACTGCACTGCATAGTTGGTGTACATCAGTCAGGAACTCCCTTGCCAGCGTGTTACTGGCCCCACTCATGTCTGAGCTAAAAGAGACACAGAAAGAAAGAGATCAATCAGGGATTAATTAAAATCTGTTGGTCCTCGACTACCAGTATCACACTCTCTTTAAATTGACTCTTATCCTATCTTAATTAACATTGTTGCAGCACCATACTATTTAATACATGTTCCCCACTCTACATCCATTGCAGCCTGGTCCATTCTGAAAGGGGGATACCCCATCGGCAGTCCCTTCTCAAGGTTTATTTTTTCCCAAATGGGGTTTTGAGTTTTTCCTTGCACAATTTTTTCTTTTTTAATAAATCTGCAAAAGATTCTACAATTAATTTTTTTTCTGTCAATATGGTATGCTGTGTGTACATTAATGAGGAAAAAAAAAATACTTAAATGATTTTAGCAAATGGCTGCAATATAACAAAGAGTGATCAATTTAAGGGCGTCTGAATACTTTCCGTAACCACTGTATTATCCATCCATCCATCCATCCATCTTCTACCGCTTATCAGAGGTCGGGTCGCGGGGGCAGTAGCTTTAGCAGGGACGCCCAGACTTCCCTTTCCCCAGCCACTTCATCCATCTCTTCCCGGGGGATCCCGAGGCGTTCCCAGGCCAGCCGAAGGATGTAGTCTCTCCAGCGTGTCCTGGGTCGTCCCCGGGGTCTCCTCCCGGTGGGACGTGCCCGGAACACCTCACCAGGGAGGCATCCGGGAGGCATCCAAATGAGATGCCCCAGCCACCTCATCTGGCTCCTCTCGATGTGAAGGAGCAACGGCTCTGAGACCCTCCCGGATGACCGAGCGTCTCACCCTATCTCTAAGGGAGAGCCCGGACACCCTGCGGAGGAAACTCATTACGGCTGCTTGTATCTCGTTCTTTCGGTCACGACCCACAGCTCGTGACCATAGGGGAGGGTAGGAACGTATATCGACCAGTAAACCGAGAGCTTCGCCTTTCGGCTTAGCTCCTTCTTTACCACAATGTATCGATACAAAGTCCGCACCACTGTATTATATATTTTGTATTTAATGGTTATTATTTGTATTTTTTATTTTTTTAAATCACCAGTTACTCGAGTAGATTTTTCACTGAATACCTTCTTACGCTTACTCAATTAAATATTTGGAGGACTAATATCTACTTTTACTTGAATCATATTATTCTAAGGTAAGAGTACTCTTACTTGAGTACAATATTTGGCTACTCTACCCACCTCTGTTCATGAGAATTATAAAATTACTCGAGTTTGCGTTCTCATCCTGACTGCAGTGTAAACAGGCAGATCAAATATACCATACCTGGAGTTGACGCGTGTGTAGTTAAGTGCAATTTGGGCATCTGCGCAAGGGAGTTGTTTCATGTTCTCCGTGAATGTAAACAGAGACATATCGGATATGGGCCACTTAAAATGTAAAGTAAATAGATCATGTAAAAATATAACATAAGCAATAAGTCAAAATTGGGCACTCAGACCTACAGTCTAAAACCAGCATTAGGCTAGTTATTGTCTCTCCTATCCTTACTTGTAAACACAAACAGTAAGATACAGCAGTACTTCCAGGATAAAACTATTGTGTGTCTGACTTGGACTTTGGGAGTAGACAGTCTGAGAAGGTCAACAAAAACCTCATCTCCAAGGAGTACAGATACAGTCCTCCTGGGGGCCATAATTGCCTAAGGATGTCAAAGTATTGTGAGCTCCGAGTCCTGACGTAGTGCTGATGTGATTGTGGATAGCGTACTCCAGCAATATACAGAATAAGCTAATTTCTGTCAAGCAGTGCAGTGTAACACACTGTCAACAGTTACACACGCCTGTTACGCACAAACAGTAGACAACATATTTTATTTAAAACAATATACTTAAGTCTAACTTTAAAACAATGTGACAAACTCTTGGGCCAAAACGTGTTGAATGGTACTTTTTTTGGCCACCATGTCACTCCTCACTATTGTACAACACTAGTGGAGTAGAGAGAGAGAGAGAGAGAGAGAGAGAGAGAGAAAAAAAGATGTACAGCTACCGTAACGTAGTTAAAACTGTCTTGTCCCAACATTGCCAAACTCAGTAATCAACACTCCACTTACAACTAACTCAAAGTATGTGGCATTTGTTCCCCTATTATTTCTATTCTGTTTCACCAGATGTAAATGTAAAAGAGATGCAGGCGTCAACACAAGACATCTAGCGCGTCTTTCTGTATGCTGTTTAATTAAGATAACCATCTTTTTACAAGACAATGTCAACTATACAGTTAAACGTGAATCCCAGATAGGTTAACCAGATATGCTATCCCAAATAACATAGTATTAAGTCATTCTAATACATATTAATAACTCTACTAAACCAGATTTTGAAACCTAACAACAATTTAGGAACAAAGGTGAATAGCAGGGTTGACAATCACCGATGCCACCATCTTATTTATAACAATGCTGCTAATTTCTAGCTCTTCTCGAACATATTTTGTTGCCTTACCAAATGTTACTGGGCCTGACAGTTTTCTTCCAGCCATCTTGTGTATATTCCAAGTTTGACTGCAGCTTGACTGCTGGCTGTATCTGCATACCTTCTATCACGACGACTGACTGAATTTTCTGTTCTGCTGAGCAAATTCCATTAAATTGGAATTTCAAATGGAAGCTTTCCAGATTCGCAGCAGATCAGCGTATCACATGAAAGCATGTGATGTCACATGGCAAGGGGACTGGCCTTGGGAATACCGAAGAGCCTCCAATGACCTGCAAAGGACCTCTGTAACAGACCATCACTCACAAAAACTGCATTTATAGTCTACAGTACAACTGTGATATTGACAAGCTTTACACTGTGTAGCTTTGAGTTCTGCATTGTCTAAATGAAGATGATGGGATGTTGGACCAGTATTTTGTAATTTTTGTAGATGTCTGCTTATCGGAAATGTAGTTGCAACTGATTCAATTTGTCAACATATACAGTAGATAAGGAGTTTTGCGTCTTAGGCCTCATTGACAAGACATGGTTGACAGCATTGCTTATCTGTCCCTTTGCAGAGAAGCATACATGTATCACGCACATTAGACTATTTTTACATTCCTGGTTTTAAAAGATAAAATACATTAGTCAATGTAATAATACTTATTTTGACTGACACGGTTGTATTTTTACGGTTTGTGGTAGTTTAGATGTCTGCACTACATTACACTTAGAGCTGTTTTTGATATTTTGATAAGCTAGATTAGTGATTAATAATGGGACCTCTGAACGCAGACAGACATGCAGTACAGTTCAACAGCAGTCTAAACTACAACATTGACAAGGGGACAGTTTTTATTCAGCTCTCAATAGACTGGACTATTCAATTGTTGTGGCTTGTGGAGTGTGCATGGTTCTTTAACTTACAAAACATTAGAAAACAAATCTTTTTCAAGGTCAGGAGTCAAATGTTAAGTTGTTCATAGCTATTCAGCGTGCTGAGAGCACATTGTTTTTCATAAACATACACAAATCAATTGTCTGATGAGAGGCACTTGAATTCCCAAATGTCCCATAACTCCGTCATTCACAATATAAATTTGAACTTCAAAAGGAAATTCTGCACATATAGTCTGGAACTTAGAGATACAACAGTAAAGGTTCTCTCTTTACTGTTGGGCACCCGCAAACAGAAATTAATAGCCAGCAATGCAAAGCGATGTTTACAATTGTGCCTGATTAATTAACTTTATAATTGTACTCCAAATCTCTTGTAACCAAGGCATTGATCTGTGACACACTGAACTGCTGCACTTGCACACTGTACAGTTACCCAGCCTTGCAGTGACTTAAACTCTGTTCAAGTACATAGTACCTGTATTAAATGAGGACAGGAATAACAAAAAAAAGGTCCATACTTCATCAAGCTTGACATTTTTATAGCAAAGCACACACAACCTTGTAACTAGGGGCTAATAGTGGCACCTACCAGAATTTCAGGGCGTCTTTGGTGTGATGAGGGTGATGCTGCACATAGTGGAAGAGACAGAGGAAATTCTCTAGACTTTGGAGGCTGACCTGATGAGAAACATAAGAAATCAGGAGTATCGTGATTTAAACCAATCCTATTCTTGACAGCATTGAAAAGTTGAGTCTTTAATTATACTACCAAATCACAATGGCCATTAGAGTAGTGTATGTAAAATGTCTGCACACTTGTTCAAATGCTAGGTTTTTGTGATGAAAAAAAATACCAGGATAAATAATTTCAAAACATTTTCCGTTTTTTATATGACCTATAACCTTTACAACGCAATTGAATTTAAAAACATATATTTTCAAGAACGGGAAAGTAAAAATAACAGATAATGTACAACCCCAATTCCAATGAAGTTGGGACATTGTGTTAAACATACAACCCTAATTCCAATGAAGTTGGGACGTTGTGTTAAATAAAAACAGACTGCAATGATTTGAAAATCATGTTCAACCTATATTGAATTGAATACACTACAAAGACAAGATATTTAATGTTCAAACTGATAAACATGATTGTTTTTAGCAAATAATCATTAACTTGGAATTTTATGGCTGCAACACATTCCAAAACAGCTGGGACAGGTGGCAAAAAAGACTGAGAAAGTTGAGGAATGCTCATCAAACACCTGTTTGGAACATCCCATAGGTGAACAGGCTCATTGTGAACAGGTGGGTGCCATGATTGGGTATAAAAGGAGCTTCCCTGAATTGCTCAGTCATTCACAAGCAAAGATGGGGCAAGGTTCACCTCTTTGTGAACAAGTGCGTGAGAAAATAGTCGAACAGTTTAAGGACAATGTTCCTCAACGTACAATTGCAAGGAATTTAGGGATTTCCTCATCTACGGTCCATAATATCATCAAAAGGTTCAGAGAATCTGGAGAAATCACTCTGCATGTTAGCGGCAAGGCCGAAAACCAACATTGAATGCCCGTGACCTTCGATCTCTCAGGCGGCACTGCATCAAAAACTGACATCAATGTGTAAAGGATATCATCACATGGTCTCAGGAATAAATACAATTCGGCGCTACATCCGTAACTGCAACTTGAAACTCTACTATGCAAAGCAAAAGCCATTTATCAACAACACCCAGAAACGACGCCGGCTTTTCTGGGTCTCTAAAGTTTCGGTGTGGGTGAAGTCATTTAATTACAATAAAGTAATTTAATTACAGTAAGTTAGCACCCATTATTTCTGTCATGTTGTAATGTTGGTCTGATCTGACTGATTAGAATACACAATCTGACTACAGCAGTGATTTCCAACCTTGATGGAGCCAAGGAACATATTTTACAATTGAAAAATCTCACGGCACACCAACAAACAAAAATGTCACAAAAAGTGGAAACATTATACATTACTGTATGTACTTCCTGCCATCCAATAGAAGACCATTCATTTGTTCTGTCTGTCACTATGCCTCACTGGCAGAATTAGATGAACAAAGGTACATTATTTATTGTTAATATATTTTTTGAGCAAGTAAGACCACAAGTATATACAGTAAATGAATGAACAGGTCATTTAAATAGACACATTGCTCCATCTTGTGATTGGATTGGTAATCGGTCATCGTTTTTTTTTTAAACTCGCTGATTGGCCTTACAAATCTTGATCGTGTAAAGCCTAGTGTATACTGTATACATGTTTGCATATGCCTTCTCCTTCGGGTCTTGCATGGTTGGTTCCAGGTTTTCTCATCCAAATGTGGGGTGACAAAATTATCAAACAACTGTGTCTTGTTTCCAAGTAAGCGAGAAATACTTGTGAAACTGATTTCCGCAAAGGAATCTGTGTCAACTTACTTCCTGTATCGCAATGGTAAAAGCAACTCTTGTTTTCATGTGATTTGTCATTACGGATATGATTTAAAAAGCACATTGTCTTTGTGCCTGCCAAGCTAAATATGCATGCATCATGAGTGCCAGATAAATGAAGATGCAGACCACACTCACCATGGACAAGCAGGGGTAGCGGGTGAGACCATTTCACCCATATGTGGTGGCTGGCTACGTGGAATGGTGTCACTGCACCAGGGGGCTGGTCTACATCGTGTACTCAAACACACACACACAGACACACACACACACACGCACGCACGCGCCAACAAATGGTTTGGGAAGAGCAAAAGAAGATATGTGGAGGATGAGACAGACAGGAGACGACAGGGCTTAAAACAAAGCACAAAACATGAAAGAAATATATGAGAGCAGAGAAAGCGAAGACATGGCTGACAGGAAATAAAAGCTGAGAAAAGTGTAATCAGGTAAGTAAAAAAGCTCTGGAGCATCGCTGCACTTGTGCACTCAGTCTATCATCAATGCAGTGGTTGTGCCCATGTTCCTAAAATGGGAAAAGGAAAATGATTGGTGCAAGATAACGCTGATTTCTAGGTAGAGGTTGCTTTTTTTTCCCTCTGGTGGCTTTAATCCAATTTTACAATCCTCTGTGCGCCAGCCAGCCGAGCTGATTTGATAACTGAGCGATTACCAAAGTGTTCATACAGCTTGGGAAATTATCAGTTGGAACTCAAGAGAACACCTTTTGAAAATAAAAAAACTGTTGACTTTTGAACCTGTGTTTGTATTGTCCAATTTACATTTGAATTGATGACTTGCTGGAAGATTAAAATACAGTGTTTATATTAATCATAATGTGTGTGTGTGTGTGTGTTTGGACAATCATATTTGATCAGAAAATACCACAGAATTTATAGAAATGCTATACTACAATTTTACACTACAGTATTACTTTGCATTAAGGTCCTGGGGATTTAGTCCTGCTGAGCATCCACTGTGACCTGCTTCTTTACGCGGGTGATCACGGGAGGCCAAGTCATGGGAGTCTGGTGGCTGAGTCACTCAGGCTGCTCCAGACTCTCTTGTGAAGCGGTATACAGCTTGGCAGTGAGGCGGTGAAAAGGATGTGATCCTTTCCTCGTGAGCGGGGATGAGGGAGTGTTGGTTATGTAATGTTTTTTGGGGTTTTTTTCGTTCTACCAGTTTGAGATTCCTCCTGATCTAATTTGACATTTCGGTGATGAGCATCATGAGGAGCCCCTAACGCTCTGCATTTCCTTGCAAGATATGAGTCACAGATGAGTGCACTGAGGTAAAATGTCAAGGGGCTATTTTAATAAAGCATGCTTGTCAGTTTTCTACGCTCAAAAACTTTGCAGGAAATTAAAATGTTCAGGATTTCCCACTAAGAGACATTGGAAGGCATTTTGGATGAAAACATTTATTTTCTTTATTAAACTGGATCTTATAACAGGTTTTTCTGCATGAGTCCACATCATCAACTACAAATGTTTAAGTAGTGTACAATCATATCATTTGATCAACAAGTGGATTGCAGTTAAACTCCAGAGAAGGCTGCGGTCTGCTGTTGTCTTCCAGTAAACCAAAGATAAAGACTAACTCTGCACAGAATATTTTCTGTTGAATAAAAGCTAGAGTAACAAACGCTGTTGTCCATGATTCCATCAACATTTCACCTTCACGCTGACCCCTTGGGATGCCAAATTGTTCAACAAAAAAAACATTGTACAGTAAGCGCATGAAGAGCAATGCCTCTCATCAACACCAATTGTTGAGTAAAACATAACAACATAAAAGCAGAGACTATATGTTACACAGTGTGTTTTTAAGACTTGTCAAAACATGCTCCCAGGTGGAAAGAAACAGAGACACAACAGTAATCAGACTCTGCCTCAAGCCAACGACGAAGAGATAAATAATTCAACTATTCAGGCGATTGTTAGAAGCAGCAAGTAGGGGTTTTGGTTGAAACTATGAGGGACAATGAAAGCAGATGTGAAAAAAGTCCTGCGGTCAAGCCAGAACAAGAAAGTGAATTTGCTATGGTTTGGTAACCAGTGTCACAAAGAACATACTAAAAATCATCACAGTCAAAGGATGACAATCAATCCTTATTTGTTGGATTGTGGTGATCAAAAACAAACATTTAAGTTCAAGAAATTGCTGAGTTGATTAAAAATAACTTTCTCAACAATCTTGGTAACAAAAGGGAGATTTGAGATGGGTCTATTGGAAGCGTCCAGCGCTTTTTTTTTTTTTTAGCGGAGACTTAATGGCAGCTACTTTGAGAGCTGTAGGAAACTCGCCTGACTGAAGTGAGCAATTGATTATTTGCTGCATTATTAGCTTGGAAAAAGTCAGATGGTGTTGACTCAAGACAGCTCGTTGATGGTTTCAGCTGCTGAACCGTTTTCCCTATAATTTTTTATAATTTTTCCTGGGTGGCTTCAGATGTAGCATAATTTTATCATTTTGCTGATTTGTGCTGATATTTAACCTGATGGACTGTGTGTGTATATATATAAAATTTTAAAACAAAGAAAACATTCTTGCACAAGCGGGGATATACCGCCAATAAGCGCTTTCGGGTTTGTGTCCTTTATTTTCATATTTTACAAAGTCCACTTACTGTCAGTTTCATCAAAGATGATAAGAAATGTCCTATTCTACATAGCTGCATGATAAAATTTGCAAGTGAGACCAATAGATAACTTTCATCAACTTACGTGTGAGGCGTTTCTTCTTAAGATGATCTGCTTGATTTTTCTGAGATAGATTGTCTCTAATAGATGAATAGATGAGATGATAGATTGTCTCTAATAGAATGTGAAACTTGAAAGCAGACACACGATGGGTTTCATCGTGTTTCCTAAACTAATCAGACACAGTGAAGAGCGGGGACCCTCTGTCTGGCTGTGCGCGTGCGGGTGGTGGGTGTGTGTGTGTGTGTGTGTGCGCGCATGCCTATGACAATGCGGGCGCTAGGGTACACAAAAGCTAAGTTTTCTGACGGCGATCCAGTAGCTACACAGTTAATGGAATTAGTTCCAAAGCCTAATGCCACCGCGACGATGTGGGAACAGTTTGGATTCAAGCCAGACGACCGTGGCCAGCCCGCTAACACCAACGAGCTGGTATGTCAAATTTGTATTAAGTTGCGGCAAAGACAACACAACTTAAAACCTCAAAGTGACAATCAATTTTGAACACATCCATCCCACCCAATTTCTTCAGCTGGGAACAAAAAAACACGGTGGGACATTTCGTTTCCCATCAGCTTGCAATTATGGAACCTTTGCCCAAAAATGCAAATACAAACGTGAATATGGTGCATTTATGCTCACATTATATACATTATAGCGTTACTATTGGAAAGAGATGTAGCCATTGAACATGTTGACAAAGCAGCGTTTAAAGGAAGGCTGCAGACTTTTAAAAAATAGCATACATCCTGACTCAAAACAGGTTACTTTGATCTCCTTGTGTTGTCATTAATGTTGCTAATGTTTTCTTAACCAACTGGAAACTTGATTGGCAGTATATTGCCTGTTAAGGCATTAATGACTGTTTATACAGCTGTGCCGAATTTTAACATTTGGAGAAGTGCAATTTTTGGGAACAGAGCCTGAGTCTGTTTTATTTATATTTTGTTTATCCAAGATATTTTATTTATTGTTTGACATTACAATGTCAATGTTCATTATACTTATCTCACCGGATGCATTTTGGGTGTTTCATGCGGCGTGATTACATAGAAAGTCAATGTAGTTCGCGCAGAGAGACGCGAATCCGTGACGGGTGGCGCGTATGATGCAGCGCGAGTGGGGCAGGCACACGAAAATTTGTCGCCTTCGCCTGTTCGCTTGTAGCTGGGAGAGCTGAGCTATAAGCCACATTCGCATCGTGACAGCCAATCAGCATCGAGAATGGACGACATCACACGCAGCGTTAAGCAAATAATCATTACCTTAGAATTTTATGGTTGCAACACGTTCCCAAAAAGCTGGGACAGGGTTATGTTTACCACTGTGTTACATCACCTTTTCTTTTAACAACATTCAATAAATGTTTGGGAACTGAGGACACTAATTGTTGAAGCTTTGTAGGTGGAATTCTTTCCCATTCTTGCTTGATGTACAGCTTCAGCTGTTCAACAATCCGGGGTCTCTGTTGTCGTATTTTACGCTTCATAATGCGCCACACATTTTCAATGGGAGACAGTTCTGGACTGCAGGCAGGCCAGTCTAGTACCCGCACTCTTTTAATACGAAGCCACGCTGTTGTAACATGCAGAATGTGGTTTGGCATTGTCGTGCTGAAATAAGCAGGGGCATTCATGAAAAAGACGTTGCTTGGATGGCAGCATATATTTCTCCAAAACCTGTATGTACCTTTCAGCATTAATGGTGCCTCCACAGATGTGTAAGTTACCCATGCCATTGGCACTAACAAAGCCCAATACCATCACAGATGCTGGCTTTTGAACTTTGCGTCCATAACAGTCCGGATGGTTCTTTTTCTCTGTGGCTCAGAGGACACGACGTCTACAATTTCCAAAAACAATTTGAAATTTGGACTCGTCGAACCACAGAACAGATCAGTCCATCTTAGATGAGCTCGGGCCCAGAGAAGCCGGCGGCGTTTCTGGGTGTTGTTGATAAATGGCTTTTGCTTTGCATAGTAGACTTTCAAGTTGCACTTATGGATGTAGCGCTGAACTGTATTTACTGACATTGGTTTTCTGAAGTGTTCCTGAGTCCACGCGGTGATATCCTTTACACATTGATGTCGGTTTTTGATGCAGTGCCGCTTGAGGGATCAAAGGTCATGGGCAATCAATGTTGGTTTTCGGCCTTGCCGCTTACATGCAGTGATTTCTCCAGATTCTCTGAACCTTTTGTTGATATTATGAACCGTAGATGATGAAATCCATAAATTCCTTGCAATTGTACGTTGAGGAACATTGTCCTTAAACTGTTCGACTATTTTCTCATGCACTTGTTCACAAAGAGGTGAACCTCGCCCCATCTCTGCTTGTGAATGACTGAGCAATTCAGGGAAGCTCCTTTTATACCCAATCATGGGACCCAACTGTTCCCAATTAGCCTGTTAACCTGTGGGATGTTCCAAACAGGTGTTTGATGAGCATTCCTCAACTTTCTCAGTCTTTTTTGCCACCTGTCCCAGCTTTTTTGGAACATGTTGCAGCCATAAAATTCTAAGTTAATGATTATTTGCTAAAAACAATAACATTTATCAGTTTGAACTTTAAATGTCTTTGTAGTGTATTCAATTAAATATAGGTCAAACATGATTTGCAAATCAATGTATTCTGTTTTTATTTATGTTATGTTTAACACAACGTCCCAACTTCATTGGGGTTGTATAAACAGAGCACATTTACTCTAAATTTTGACTAATTGGATAAATAATGTCCGGGTAGCAATCTTTTCCAGGAATAATTCAAGCTTTTATACATTATTTTCAAATTATTTTGTTCTAGATGTATGTTTAGTTATTCCACCTTATTTTACAAATTACACACATATACACACACATACAGTAAATATACTGAGAGAGAACAAGAGCAATGGATAACACAAAAATATTTTACAAACAGTATCCAAAAAGAGAGTAACACCTGTAATAAAAATCTGCAATATAGCCCGTGATATAACGTTGGATTACTGTATCTGTATTCCATGATGATAAATTCTAGGGACTCATTGGTCCCAGGTTGGGACTCATTGTTTGCATGTCCATCCTGGGACTCACATAGTCTCAAGTGTAAAATGATGATGTGTGTATGTATTTGAGACTGACTGCAAGTAATATTTACCAGAAAAAGGTGATCTGCAACATGTGTGTCTTCCATTTTAGTACAAAAAGTGTTGTTCTACCAGTTATTGAGACAATTTGATGCTTTAGTTCCCAAGTATGACTGAAAATTAGGCGCCGCAAACACTCTCCTTTGGTCTTTTGAAACATCCTCTTGACTCAAAATAAATGCTACAATCTACATGCAACACAGACCACTCATTCTTGGTCACAGGCCAGAGAATCATTC
This sequence comes from Phycodurus eques, assembly GCF_024500275.1. Lineage (NCBI taxonomy): Eukaryota > Metazoa > Chordata > Actinopteri > Syngnathiformes > Syngnathidae > Phycodurus > Phycodurus eques. The sequence goes on from NC_084535.1 coordinate 18,091,267, forward strand.
CACTAAAATGATTCTGCTAATCAAAATTCAGCGAGACGTGGATACGTAAAGCAGCCTTCACACATTCATTCAGCTCCGTCAGAGGCCGTTTGCCAAAGCACACGATTTGATGCTACTTTAAGCTCAGGAAGACTCTACAAGAAAGCCTTGAATCAGAAGATTCTGGGGATAAAACAGTTTATTATCATAGTGTCAAAGTCCAATGAATGCATTGTCACAGGGACAATGGGTGCGAAGAGCAAATGCACAAAATTCTTGTGGTGTATCGACACTCATTGGACCTTCCCTTTGATTATTTGGTACCAAAGACATCATTTTCATGCTATTCCTCCTTTTATCTGAGCTGGGTATTAAAGCCACAGTGAAAACAGAGAGAGCCAGTAGTCAGTTAAGATACTAACTACTTTCAAGTCTTGATTACTTGCTTAACTACACAAAACAAAAATGCAACAGCACAAACAAAATGGCAAGGTCCTAGAAGGGAAGATCTTTTGCAACAAATTTCCCAATACTTTGTGTTCTATTACTAATAACAGTGAAGTAGGACAAAAATTACGTAATGAACACTTATGTAACGCCCTTGGCATCGCAGATAGCAAATTGTTAAACCAAAGAACAGGAATGGAGGATCAGAGAAAGTTGTCACATCACAAAGCTTCATTAAAAAAAAATAGCATGGCTAGAAAGGTAGAGGATGCTTCCACTACAGTCAGACAATCTGTTCTTGAACACTAGTTGGACTCTGATGTGTTTGTATTTAGAATCTATTTTTCCCAATGGAAAGAATGGAAATAGAACAATAGTATTAAATATACCGGTAACATTCACTAATATTTTATAGTGGAGTTTGTATAAATAAAGACCTCCCCGTCGTCGACCCCTTCCCCATCTGAAGTTCTGCAAATACCAATTAAAAACATTCACAAGGGCTGGGCAATATGCAATGACATTATTCAAAACGAGATTTGCTTGCCCCCCCCCCCTTGATATCTCCTGATATTTGGTAAGCTTTGAAACTTTTTTCCTCACGATCCTTTGTCAATGAACACTTTAAATGTTCAACAATTTAAAACCATTAAAGCCATGTGTCTGTTGTCAAAGCGTGACGTCGTAGCCACGCCAACTTTCTCATGGCCCTTTTCCATAGTATGGGTTCTACCCCCAACCAGCCGGTTCTGCCATCTGGTCGCTTTTTCACATCACTGGCCGGGCGACAGGCCGAGGAGGGCTGTGGCGTCACTGTCATCTGATTTGCCAACAGATGTCGCCGTTTCCTTAAGTGCGGCGACTCATGGCGTCTAAAGGCTGCCACACACCAAGCAATGCCGCTGAACCCGACTGAACTGTCGCGCAGTGTGCGTGGTTTGGCGACTGTTTTCATGAATGGCCGATCAGTCTGCCACTGGTTTTGCCGCAGATAAAAATTTGTTAACGTCACAACTTGGAGCCAATATAAACGCGAATAAGCTTTCCCTCACGGAGAAAACACATACCGGGTTTAGCGAGACGCACCACCTCAAGACATACAAATAGTATATAAAGCATCAAATATTGTTTTACATCAATAATTAACGATATTTGTAAAGTATAATGTGCCTGTGGATGAAAAAGCGAAGCTTGTGACCAGAATGTATGTGAACGCATGTACACACTGGGTACGTTCAAATGAATGGAGCGCTTTCTCTGTGCTGGGGTTCTGGTAATCCCTGGCTTTTGTGTCCTGGGGGGATTGCCAAAATTGGGTGCGGGATGGGCTGAGTACTTTACTCCACTGGCGAGAGGTTGGCTCCATGTTAGCCCAACTACAACAGCAACCACTGCCACCCAGAATTGGTGCCGCATAAGTGTTCGTAGCCACAACTTCTCTATTTATGGATATGAGGATTCCCAGGTATGGGGGAAAGGGATGCATGTGGTGCAAATTTGTCCACTGCTCAAATTCCTGCCTTTATATTCACACCCTTTCTGGAAGATACAGGTTTTAACGTTACATAATAATTAAAAGTGCTCCATTTTCATTCATTTTTGTTTGTTTTTTTTGGTTAGTTTCTTAGCTTCAGGGAGGGAATGGATAGGTAAAAAGAGAGAAAGAAAAAGATAATGGATTAAAATATTGGTGAAATTAGATTATCCATGTTCTAATGCAAGTCTCCCGATCAGACTGCTGCTAAAAGGCTGACAAAATGAAAAAAAAGGCTGGCAAATGAAAGAGATGCAGCATGTTGACCAATTTAAGAAGCAATCTCCTCTACTCAGGGTTGAAGGCACCTGCCTCGACCTGAGCTCGGTAACTCTGTGTCAGACTTATGACATCTCAGGGACCAACTATCAAAGATTGGAGGCATGTCCCGAATCAAATGGAGAAGCAGTTTGTTTTTGTCTTTCTTGACAAGAGCTGCATGACTTCAATCACAAGATTACATACTGCAACTAATAAATGGAAAGATACACTATCCTCTAATTCGTAATTTAAATTGGTTCAGCTCCTGTGGTTTGTTATAAGACCAAAGCCCTATTTTTTGTCTGTCCTGGTTAAAATTTTCAAATTTACATTTAGTAACTGTGCTCACTTATTGTGAAAAAGCAGAGGCAAAATATAAATCAAAGTTGAGATAGAAGTAGACTGAAAAATTGTATTACAGGGGACACATTATGGAAAATATACTTTTTAAATACTTGTATACAAATACAGTCGCTCAAAGTATATTTGTAATGCAAGATGGCGCCTACCAGTGTGGTCACCTCGGTAGCGCGCTCTCTAGTATTGTTTTTGTTTTTGTGTTTTTCGTCCGTCTTTGGAGACCTTACGCGACTCACTTACACAAGGGGAGACCTGCTAACCATCAAGGAGGCTACTCCGGACTTTCTGTCACCAACTTTCGCAAATCCGCTCAGTTTTTTCCCCGAGTTACTCACCAGAGCGGCATCCGCGGTTTTCGGCGCATGGAGACGGAAACGGCGCCACAGAGGGAAGCGAGCCGTCATCCAGGTGAAACTCCGCAAGAGAGGATACAGATTGGCGTTCCCGTCGATCCACGTCGCGAATGTACGCTCCCTACCCAACAAAATGGACGAGCTTCATCTTCTGTTAAAGACCAGTAAAGACTTCGGACGTTCCGCGGCCATGTGCTTCACGGAGACCCTGACTTTGCGACGCTGTACCCGATGGCGCCGTCATGCTTCCCGGCTTCCACATTCATCGAGCGGACCGCGACATTGAATAATCGGGGAAAACAAAGGGCGGCGGGATATGCCTCAATATCAACGAAAAATTGTGTACGGATGTCACGGAGCTCAGCACACACTGCAGCCCGCATTTGGAGTCGCTGTTTTTGAACTGTAAAGCATTCTACTCGCCACGTGAGTTTGCATCATTCATACTGGCTGGAGTATACATTCCGCCTCACGCTAACACGAACACCACATTCCTAACGCTCGCCGAACAAGTCAACGAAATTGAAAAAAAAAACACCCTGACTCACCCCTCATTATTCTCAGGGACTTTAACAAAGCTAAACTCAACCACGAACTCCCTAAATACAAGCAGCACATCGACTGTCCTACCAGGGAAAATAATATTTTAGACCACTGCTACACTACAGTAAAAAACGCATACTATGCTATACCTCGTGTAGCCCTGGGCTCGTCTGATCACTGCTTAATTCACTAAATACCGACGTACAGGCAAGAACTTAAATGCGCGAAGCCTACAGTGAAAACAGTGAAAAAGTGGACCAATGAAGCAAAGATGGAACTTCAAAGCTGTTTAGACTGCACAGACTGGAGTGTCTTTGAAAATTCAGCTGACAGCCTGGATGAATATACGGACACTGTTACATCCTATATCAGTTTCTGTGAAGATCTGTGTGTACCAACAAAATCATTACGCACATTAAACAACAACAAGCCGTGGTTCACTGCTAAACTTAAGCAGCTTCGCCAAGCTAAGGAGGATGCATATCAGAGCGGGGACAGGGCCCTGTATAATCGAGCTAGAAACCAGCTGAATAAAGAAATTAACATTGCAAAGAGGAACTCTGCAGCAAAGTTGGAAAAACAGTTTAGCGCAAACTACTCTAAATCAGTCTCGGCATGCATTCCAATCGCTGACTAATTACAAGCGACGATCCCCCCCAAGTGTGCTATTGAGAACAATAGCACACTAGCCAACGACTTGAATACCTTCTACTGCAGATTTGAAAAGGACAGTTTCACACCCCACACCCACCTGGCCGCACCACCGACCACAATCACACCTCTGACTTCTGTGTTAACCATCCATGAACAGGATGTGAGACGCATCCTCAAACAACAAAAGATTAACAAAGCGGCAGGCCCAGACCATCTGTCCCCATCCTGCCTCAAAGTCTGCACGGACCAGCTCGCTCCAGTCTTCACTCAGATCTTCAATAGATCTCTGGAACTGTGCGAAGTTCCATCCTGTTTCAAACGCTACACCATCATTCCTGTCCCCAAGAAACCTGCAATCTCAGGTCTAAATGACTACAGGCCTGTCGCTTTGACATCTGTGGTCATGAAGTCCTTTGAACGTCTCGTGCTGGACCACCTCAAGAGTGTCACGGGTCCACTGCTGGACCCCCTGCAGTTTGCCTACCAAGCGAACAGGTCTGCGGATGATGCAGTCAACATGGGACTGCACTTCATCCTAGAACACCTCGACAGTGCAGGGACCTACGCGAGGATCCTGTTCGTGGACTTCAGCTCACCGTTCAACACCATCATCCCTGAACTCCTTTCATCCAACCTTCTCCAGCTCAGTGTCTCACCTGCCATTTGCCAGTGGATTTACAGCTTTCTGACGGGCAGGACACAGCAGGTGAGGCTGGGGGAGGCCACCTCATCCACACGCAGCATCAGCACTGGGGCGCCCCAAGGTTGTGTCCTCTCTCCGCTGCTCTTCTCTCTCTACACGAACGACTGCACCTCAGCGGACCCGACTGTCAAACTCCTGAAGTTTGCAGATGACACCACTGTCATCGGCCTCATCAAGGACGGTGACGAGTCTGCATATCGCCAGGAAGCGGAGCGGCTGGAGCTGTGGTACGGCCGACACAACCTGGAGCTGAACACGCTCAAGGATGTAGAGATTATTGTGGACTTCAGGAGGCATCCTTCACCACAGCTGCCCCTCACGTTGTCCAGCTGCCTTGTGTCAACCGTTGAGACCATCAAGTTCCTGGGAATTACAGTCTCTCAGGACCTGAAGTGGGCGACCAACATCAACTCCGTCCTCAGAAAGGCCCACCAGAGGATGTACTTCCTGCGGCTTCTGAGAAAGCACGGCCTGGCACCTGAGCTGCTGAGACAGTTCTACACAGCGGTCATCGAATCAGTCCTGTGTTCTTCCATCACAGTCTGGTTTGGTGCTGCTACAAAAAAGGACAAACTCCGACTGCAACGGACAATCAAAACTGCTGAAAGGATTGTCGGTACCCCCCTACCCACCATTGAGGACTTGCACGCTGCCAGAACTAAGACAAGGGCGTGCAAAATCCTCTCTGACCCTCCGCACCCCGGTCACCAGCTCATCCAGCTCCTTCCCTCAGGTAGGCGCTACCGATCAATGCAAACTAGAACTAGTAGACATTCCAACAGCTTCTTCCCTCTTGCGATCAACTTCTTAAACACCTAACCTATAATTCCATTACAATATGCTGGCAACTTTTTGACTTGAGTTCGCTGTCACATTTCTGTGGGGCCAATTATGTATTACTCGTGCACTCACTGTAGTTGTCTCGCCATGCTGCACTATTTGCATATACTGGCCACTCATGCCAGAGTAGCATCTGCTCCATTTGCACACTGATTGAGGAGTATCTGTAACATTTGCACAACCAACATTGTCCCAGATTATCGTACGACTCGTCACTTTAAACCGCATACACTCCTTGAAGTCTCAGCGCCCTTTGAACAATGGTCATTGCACCGGACTATTGCAATATTAGTCATTCGAACTGCTCTAAGTGCTAGAGGACTCTGTATATTTTTGCACAATTGTCCAAAAAAAAAAAATAAAAAATGTACCGGCATTACCAGATAACTAGCAACCCTTAACTGCTCAGTGACTGTTTTTTTTTTTTTTTTGTCAATGTATTTCTGTTGTCGTACTAGAGCGGCTCCAACTACCGAAGACAAATTCCTTGTGTGTTTTTGGACATACTTGGCAAATAAAGATGATTCTGATTTTTCAGATCTTTAAATTATATCTCTGTCATAAGTTAATGTTGAGTACAAGCACAGAACTCCAGCTACACATGATAGCAACAAGAAAAACAAGAACATAAGTTTCTGTCAGGAAGACGTTGAAAACAGGTCTGGCACGCAGCGCACTATTTCAAGACTGAATAGGTACATAGCTGAAAACTAGCTGTAAGCAGTTTACTTATTTTTTAAGGGTACAGCAATGTTTGAAGATGTTTGTAAGCATTTGGAACACTATTAAAGTGTTTTGGGATCATGGAATTTGGTATATTTACGGTTTAAACTATTAATACAGGCATACACTCGGAAGCTGTTGATGTGGGGGCTGTGTTGTAATGTGCCAAAACGACGAATTGACAAGCGTCATTCAGCAGCTAGGTGTTGAGAGGCTGCCTCCACAAGTCTGTCTTTATCTACTTTTTCCCTACTTGCTTTACTTTTCAGACTTTGGCTTGTTTGAGAACAAGGAGCCAATCACCTATGGTAACAAAAGCCCATTGCCCCTGTAAAACAGGGAGCGGGTGAACAGTTTTCCATTTGCATGCAACAGAACTGACCTGCCCTCCAAAAACCGAATACTTTCAAGTGGAGCAATACAAGTGGATGTTAAGTCACTAAGTCGCTGTAATTCTTTATCCTTTGTGTATTTTAAACGAAAGGTGTCAAGGACCTTTTATTAAAGACACCCGAGAATGGTTTTAAACTGTGGGGGGAAAAAATGTAAAACAGATTTTCTGATTAAAATGTTGCACAGAATTTTATTGATCATTTTACACCAATATACTTTCTGATGGCCTAAGTGATAAGCAAGTCTGCCTCACAGTTCTGAAGTTTGGGATTCGAATCTTGGTTGCAGCCATGATTTTTTTCCAGGTACTATGACTATGTCCCACATTCCCAAAACATGCATGTTAGTTAATTAAAGACTAAATTGTCCAGGTGTGAATACGAGTGTGGATGGGTGCTTGTGCATACATGCACTGCGATAAACTGGCGAGCAGTCAAGCATGTCCTGCCACCTCTACCAGTCAAGCGTGTCCTGCCACCTCTACAGTTCACCTACAACTGCAATCAGTATAAACCCGACTCTGACCCAGTTGCCAGAACCCCCCAGCCCCCACCTTGCTAAACTGCATTCTTCCAAGCAGCCCTGCTGTGACACTGCCCCCAAGGAGATGACTCCTGGACCCTAAACTAATCAACATCTACCCTTGAAGTCTGAACTCCCAAACATCAAAGGCCCAGATGTTTCTACCGGACCAACTGTCTGGGAATAGGAACAATTGCTGGGACAAGGTGATACCCGCAGGCGTCGAGAGGAACTGCAAAGTCGAACCGGGCGGACTCTCATTTGATGTTTAACCAAGGATAAATGTCTGATGTTTGATATTTCACGAACTCTGCATAAATTTTCAAAATGTATGCCTTGATGTCTGTGTCAGTGTGTCAACTTTACAAACGCAGCTGTGAGATTTTGAGAATTGTTTGTCTTGATTTGACTCCAAGCAGCATGAAATGTGATTAGAATCGTAAGCAGTTGATCTGCCAAAACTAAACTATAAACTTTCTATGTGCTTGACCTGTGAGTAAAGAGAGTACCAAGTTGTGGTTATTTTATATGAATATATGACGCAGGCGTCCGGCTTATTCTTTTCTCCTAAATTTTTTTTTTTTTTTTTTTTTATTTAACCCATATATGCTACAGCCGTATATAAAATGAATGGATGCTTTTCAATTCAGGTGTGTTGTAATAAATTCAAGCCTGTTGTGCCTATCGATAGACTAAGATGAAGGCTGATATCTATTATTAGTAGTAGTAGTAGGCCAATAACTGAAATTTGGAGATGATATTCATTTGCAGTAAAAGGGAAAATATTGGCATCAACATTTTTAATAATACAAATTCCAACACTTCGTTCAACTGCCTTTAGGCACGTTTATTAAATCGGTTTTCAGCTTCGCAACATGTTAAAAGGTATTTTAAATTTAAAAACATTTTTTTTAATCTTAGACAATAGAAATAATTGATTTGCATGTCTAATAAAGTTAAACTTACACACAGAAATCTCAAAAATGTTCTACAGTACGCCCGCGACCCTAGTGAGGGTAAGCGGTACGTAAATTAATGGACGGAAAGTTTTCCAAAATTTCAATATAACTGAAATGTTCATCTTTCATTTACCTTTGATTTAAGTTCAAACAAAAACAAAAAGGGAGTTCCCAGTGACAGCAGCATCTCTTATAAAGTTAACAGAAAATTTCCTCCCTGATGTTTGCCCAGTTATAAATTGTTTTCTTATCGGCTGTTCAATTAAAGAAAGGGCAGATGCCGATATGCGTCAAAATGCCGAATATCAGATAATCAATCTATCCTTAGTTGTGTTCTTTTCAATTACTAAATATATGTATGTGGTGGTGATGATGATGATATACACCTTAAAAACCTGCCTTAGAGGAAATGCTATTCTTAATTAATCTTTGCCCAACAGCTGTTATGTGGAAGTACAAAAACACCCAGACAAAATACTGCAATCAGAACCATACAGTCTCCTTTACATTAATTTACATTAAAAAGGTGTATATGGAGGAAACTGAATATTCTTGTAAATAATCCTATGTAGCCCAAGCAATAAGCACCGTCACAATGTTGGTAAACTTTACTCCAGTCAACTGGCCCTGATAGTACTCACATGAAAAGTAAGCATCACAACCAATGATACTGATCTATTTTACATTTGCTGAGTTGTGTGCAGCACCTACCTGCAGATCCGCACCTTGAAGCCTACAGTCCATGTACTTTTCCCACGCATAGGACAAGTCACTCTGCCGTGGACTGGCCATTTTGTCCACGCCTCCACGTAGAACGCCAAGTCAGGATGCTGAGGAAGCCAGGAGTAATCAAAAGAACCTTCCCCGTTCTTCGACTTGCGCCGACCGAATCCCCAAATGATCTCGAGAGTCGTTCATCCCAGATTCATGCTTCATTGCGCAGCTTTCTCCCCACCTCTCCACTTTTTCATTCAGCATCTGCAGAGGTTCCACATGACCCTTGGTTACTTAGACTTAGCTGACAAACATGTTCATACCACAGCAGCCTGACGCACCTGCACCGAAGCCGCAACTGGCGACACACCGCAGCAAGAGCAAAACAACACGGTTACGAGGGTTTCAACTAGCTAGCTAGTTAGCTAGGCTAACTGAGATGTGACAGGAGTTGGGAGAAAAGTTGCAAACATTACAGCTGCTCATTTCCGCTCCAGACACGTTTTCAAAATAACCGCAGTTCAGATTCCTACCTGGAATACGTCTACCTCTGAGGTTTGGCATTTATATCCTAAATAGGTACGAAATGAAACCCAACTTAATTGGCAATTTGCTTAAAACAAAGTTAATGTTTGAATAAGTGAATAATACGTAAGGCCTTTTAACCTTTAGGCTGAAAATTCTTCTTGGACAATGTCTTATATATCCTCAAGAGCTTGACCACATTAGAGTGCAAGAGAAAATGCGAATATTTCCAACCATTTTATTTATATATATATATATATATATATATATATATATATATATATATGTGTGTGTGTGTGTGTGTGAGTGTACGAGACTTAATAACTACAGAGCCGCTGTGCTTAATGAGCAGTACTTTCTAATACCAGGCGTCCAAACATATTTTGTGGTATTAGCTCATTTACTTGGATCAATTCCACTCAGCCGTGCCGCATCGCACTTGTTTGCATGGCAGCTGTCAAAACAGTTCGTGTGGCGTTAAAGTTGGGTCTATAACGATTTGCCTTCATCGAAATGTCAACGGAGTTCGGATGCACGATGTCAGATTCGAAACAGGATGGAATTATTTCCATACATACCTGTTTTTTTTTTCCTCCATAAATTCAAGGCAGCTACTGCTAGCCGATTAGTACAGTTTAGAAATGTAACCCTTTACTTTGACTGCAAGGCACAACTCCCCCACTAAACGGGGCGATGCTTTTCAACACACGGCTGACAGGGCTTATCTGTAGTCGTGCTGCTTGTACAAAATATTTTAAGATTTTGCTAAAGAATGCCCTTGTTAAACCGCAACTACTTAGACCACAATGAGGTTTATGTATCTGGTACTTATTAATAACAATCACCCGGGTAATTTGAATTAACAATGCTGTATAGTAAAATGATAATATAGGCACAATAAAATGTATACGTAACGTACATATCAGGATGCTTGATGGGCCTGGACGCTTTTTAGATGTATTGCCAATGTTCCTTAAAACAAAATTGAGGGAAATTTCCTAGGTACTGAGACGTACGACTAAGTCCCGAATCAATCAAATCACGCTGTAAATATGGTGCCTTCAGGTACACTGTAAATGTCCAAAAAGCCAAACGGCACGTTCCAATCTAATAATCCAAAAGTGTTTAAAAATGCCTGCCTTAAAAGGAATATGCTTTAGGTATACACTGCTCACAAACATTTTGGTATTATGTGCTTTCAGGTAAAATTTCTGAACTTACCTAAAATGCACCATGACCTTCTCAGGTGAATATGATCCTCTCTAAACTTTTGAATGTCTAACCAAGGGGTGTCAAACTAAATAAAAAATTGGGCCAAACTCAATATTTAATGAAAAATCACTGCAATGTGCATGTTTCCCTTTTCTGCAGAAATGTAGCGTTAAAGTTTGTTGTTGACAACAAACTGAAATTTTGCTTAAACACTGAATCTGGAATAAACAAACTTTAATATTATAAACACGAGAAATGAAAGTTGCGATAAAAGACATCAGTGGTATTTGTTTGTTGTTTTGTATTTAAATAGATAACAAATTATTTTGTCTCTCTTATCTTCTATTTATCTATCTCCAACTACCTTTCTTTTCGATGTAAATCTTTTTTCAAAGGCCAACATCAAAACAGCCCAAGAAAAATAAGAATGTCCTTCAATAAAAATCCAAAGTTCAAACTATTAACAGTCCCTGCCTAGGAGTTGATGAAGGGCATTAAAAAAACATTAATTCAATTATGTTATATATATATTTTTTTTTTTTTCATGACAAATAGGTCTGTCTTTTATGTACTTTAGTGAACAGACAATCTGCCTCCCACCTGTCTTGGAAGTTAACCGTTTTCCATCTTTCGTTTGGCCTTTTTTTGGAACGGGGAAGTGTAAATTTGCTCGAGGAGACTGGTAGCATAGTTGCTAACGACTGCAACAGAAAGGGAAGGGGCGCTCGTCGGTCTAGACTGATGGGCCGACACACTAACAAAGCATTCTGGGATTTGTAATATTAGTGGCGCATGTGCTATATACTGGTGGACCAGCTCTAATACACATTTAATATGGTCTTGCGGGCCAAATATAATTACATCATGGGCCCGGGACCTGAGTTTGACATATATGGTCTAACCGTTCAGTTCTTCCGTATTTTTGCACGACTTGCTATTCTCTAATAGGAGGAGTTAGTGCCAAAATTCGTTACGTTGTTTGATCGGTATCAAATCAAGTACAATTATTGAAACAAATATTCCTCTAGCTGTTGACATTTTGACACCACGAGACCAAAACGACACCTAGCAATTTAACATTACCTCGCCATTACAAGGCTTCAACCAGGATGTTATCTGGGGGAAGTAGCCACTGAGCTTAGAGTGTAGCAGCGTGTCAGCAGATTGTAACAGAGAGACTGGAGGAGTCACAGAAAGGCATTGAAGTGGACATCCTTGGGATGAAAAAACACCTGTGAATTCAGATCGTTTGACAAAGACAAGGTGATCAAAAAGTACTGAAATATTGACCAGTTGTTCATTCAAAAGTTTAGAGAAGGTAAAATTAAGTGAACCTGGTTCTAAAGGTTACAGTACATTTTAGGTTCATCCTGAAATGTCATCCGAAAGTCGAATATCCATAACCTTTTGCTAATAGTGTAGAGTATTGTATAATAACAATGTGGCTTCATGAGAGGGGCCCAGTATGCATTATGCTGTACTCTATATTACGTACAGTAGTTATAGTACAATGCATGTAGAGTTGTACATCATTACAAATACAGCCAAAATAATATTAATAATAATAATAATAATAACAACAATGTAAATGATGAACTCCCTGATAGTATACTTCATCATGATTGGACCAAGGGTTACAGTTGTAATAGATCCTACTAAACACACGGGGTCACTATGACGACACTAAAGCCACAGACAAGGCAAAAAAGAACCTGTTAGAAAAAAAAAACAACACTTTTTTATTTTTTTGCTGCCCACCATGTAAACTCATCCCACAAAGCTTGGACAGGAACTTCAGTCACAGCTGACAATAATACTAATACAAACAGGCCAAAACCAACAGCAAATGATGTCATGTGTTACTACAACGTATTTCACATTAAATTAATAATCCCTTGAGTTTTTTTCTCAGTTTATGTGCACTCAGGAAAAAAAAGTAAACATAATAGTGTTTATATTTACAATTCTGTTGGCATTTTATAAGGTAAAAAGACAGATAAGAATAGCAATGAGCAATAAAAGGCACAGTAACGTCACCTCAGTGGCATTTTCAGCGGTTACAGCATAGTAACGCAGAGTGGCTCCTAATTTTTTGCCATGTCTTAATACCCGCTGTCTCTCTCAACACAACCCACGCCAACTGCATTGTCAGGACACTTGCAGGAGCGACCGTTCGGTGTTGCTAAGCAGAGGTGTGTACAGCCGCCGTTGTTCACCGCACAGTAGTTTTGTCCTGGAGGAGGAAGCAAGAAGATGCAGGAAGATCCTTTTAAAATAAACAAGCACAGCACGGAGCAACAGGAAACAGCCTCTTGGTGGTTTCTTTTACAGACATATACATGCTTACATAAAACACATAGCTAACAGCAGATGTTGGAGGCCCTCCCACTGGTTTGCACATTCCCTGGCTTCACGCATGCAGGCTTATCTCGAATGGAGGATGAGGCCTGGGGCAGTTATGTGTTCACTTCAGTTATGTTCTCACTCAGTAATGGATGCACAAATTATGTTGCTTTTAGGTCAGCGAAAGAAGCTACAATTTTGATGGTCGGAAAACACACTTGGAATGCTTTAAAGAAGGCACAGTGCTCATTAAAAACGGGATTCATTAAAGGATGGATTGAAGGCCTGACTCGAGGATAGTCTGTGAAAGTACAAGGGTCAAGTGCTTTCTAAGAATGGCTCTAGAAGAGGGTAGTAGTAGAAAGGGGACACCAAGCAGGAAGACAACTGTTCACTGAACATTGGACAGAGAAAATGTCAACATTAATCCATATTGTCATCATCACATTCACCTGAAGGACATTGGGCGTAGGCTGTAGTGATTCCATAAAGCTTGGAGCGTTTCTGAGGCTGGAACTCGTCAGACTCCCTCCCAGTATAGCGGTCCACTGCTACCACAGCATCCCTGTTGTAAATAATGCAAGAAGTGAGCAATCCCACACTCACACAGACGAGAAACTCCTCAAAGTGGACCAGTCTGTGTGTTTTGTGTAAAGTCTGTCAAGAGTGACTAAGTGTGGGCAGATGGAACTGGCAGAATTTGCTAATGTCCAACTGTGGAAGTGTATACCTTCCCCCAACTGAGGTGGAGAAATTGCAAGCAGCTGCCACTTTTTAGGATGCCTATCCACACACACACACACACACACACACAAACAGACATCCCAACCCCCGGCGATCTAACACCGCCCAACACAGAAAATGAGCCACATGGGGAAATGCCAGACAGTATCAAGTTGTCCAAGGGTGGGAGAACATTAAGACTGCATATATTTAAGGCAGTTAGGGGAACCTCTAAAGTTGAATGCGCCGGGAGGCATAAAATTCACAACCTGATCAAAAATTGGAAAACTGCATCTGAGGGTCAAAGCGCCATTATGCATGACATCACATAAATCTAAAGGATTAACTCCATTCATAACACCACGTCAGATAGGTACCAGTGATGCCAGAGAGCAGAAAGTGGCGCTTGACTCTCTGTCCTGGCTCAAGTGACAATAAGTCAGCATCAATCATAAAAGTAGAATTGAGTGTTGCCTTTAGTCTTAAAGTGAAGAGACTCACCTCACACGCACACAGTAATCTCCTTTGTGAATGTTCTGATCTGCGTTTTTCACCCGTAGTACACAACTTATTGTTGTCAAGTTTTAATATACAGAGGGTAACTAAGAATTGCAGCACATTTAATATCCACTTGTCACTCTCTGGTTGTAATGGCTCGGATTTGGTGGGGGCGGTTTTATTTCATGCAAATACAGAATACAGGTTTCATAACCATGGCGACTGGGCAGAGCAAGGACATGTAACGAACCGAGTGGCTACTCAGTGTTGCCAACTTAGCATTGTTGCTACATTTAGTGAGTTTTCTGATCCTCCGGCAACTATTAAAAAAAATAGAGGGGCGGTGAGCAACAAATCTGGCGGTGTTATTGTGTTATTATTGTGTTTGTGGTGTTATTGGAGACTCCTTCCAGAGAGGGAGATGTTCACCCTTCCGCGTCCGGACTGCAAATGAATGTTACATGTGCGAAGCCACCACACCTACGTTTGTCACACATCATCCAAGGATGAGTACTTTAGTTACTGTATTCTTCTACATCTCTGTAGAATGTGTTACATGATTTTCACACTTGTTCAGAATGTTAAAAAAGTTACTTTTAAAAATGGCCACATCATTAATGAGGGGTTATGATGAGAACATTTTGAGCCACAAACCAATTATATTTTGATTATCGTCGAGAGGATAAATTGATTCTAAACAACCTTAGAGGTTCCACTGTACTGCAAAGCTGCCATATACTTGGTCAAATATTGTGTATGTATGCACAAAACAATAATAATGTTAATTTTATCTCATGTCCTAAAACGCAAAGTCAAGCAGATAATTCAAACCTCTGCCAATCAGTGTAGTAGATGTTCCTCCCAAATGATGTGACTCCAAATGGATACTGAATGCCTTCCATGATCTGTCTACGGTCTCCACGGCCAAGATCGGTACACTCCATTTTATGTGTGCCTACGTGCAAGAGTCTACAGTCAGCGCTGATCACCAAATATCACTTTATCAACGAGTAAGTGCGTCCTGCAACCTACCTGCATCCGCCCAACACAGCAGAGAGCTGTGGGCGTCGTAGGTCAGGCCGTTGGGCAGCCCCAGGTCATCTTTGACCAGCACCCGCCTGTTGGACCCGTCCATGTAAGAGGTCTCAATCTTGGGAGCGTCTCGGTTCCAGTCGGCCCAGTACAGATTTCTGTCACAATAAAATGCAGTAATAAATGAATGTAAATGTCTTAAATGTGATATTTTAAATCAGTGGTAATTTTTGTGGAATATCTATCTATTAATCCATCTATTCATTTTCTATAGCGCTTGTCCTTATTAGGATTGCAGGTGAGCTGGAGTCTTTCCCAGCTTACTTTGGGCAAAACGTGCGGTACATCCTGGACTGGTTGCCAGTCAATCAGAGGGCACATATGGACAAACAACCATTCACACTCACATTCACAATTATGGATGATTTAGACTACACAGTCTTCAATGAACCTAACGTGCATGTTTTTGGAAATAAGGAGGAAAACAGGAAGAAAACCCACACAGGATGGGGAGAAAACTCAAACACCCTACAAGAGGGCCTGAACCAGTATTTGAACCCAGAACCTCTCGATTGAGAAGGGGTCTGCTATGTATTATTATTTTTTTGACAGTCAGTTTGTTAGCAGGATGAAGCAAAAACCTTGCATTGAAACTATGAAAAAAATATCGCCTTATCTTTCTTCTATTGGTGCAGTTCTGAATTAACCTGGGAAAAGCTACCACCTACAGGGCGAGAGCGATCTCGGAAACTAAGCAGGGTCGGTCCTGGTTAGTACTTGGATGGAAGACCGCCGAGGAATACCAGGCCAATCACCTGCTCCCGTAAAAAAATACAGATTACTGACACCGCAATCGCGGCCTAATGTGCTTCATCACTTTGAGAGCTCTAACTAACTAACTAACAGGGCTAGAGTGAAAAAGAAATGATATTCCAGATGTTTATTTTTCCTGTTGTTGTTAAAAAAAAGAAGACGGGGGAACTCTTTCAGATTCAGATTACTTTATTAGTCCCAAAAGGCTAATTCAGTTTCTTTTCATAATTCTTTAAGAAAAAAAATCATTACGCACCCATTGGGGGGGTCCACGATAATGGCGCGAGGGTTGACAAGACCGGAGTCTACGATGACACGTCGTTGAGAGCCGTCCAGCGAGGCCACCTCAATGCGATCCGTCACAGAATCAGTCCAGAATATAGTTCGTCCCAGGTGGTCAATTGCAATCCCCTCTGGGCTCTGCAAGTCTTTGACAACGTAAACATTTGTTTATGACACAGGTGCACCAGATGAGGAAGAGATGAAAGTCAAGGGAGGTGTTACCTGATCTAATGACCGCCACAGGCTCTCCACCCTGTATGCTGGCCTTGCTGATTGATGGAGACGTGATTTCCGTCCAGTAGATCATCTTGTCCACGCAGTCGTAGGCCACTCCAATGACCACTTTCTCCTGTGGAGCAGCCGCCAAACAAGAGCTTTGAACTGCACTCACTTCAAACACCGGTGGTTGCAGATACAAACATGAAGCAGATGTATTTTCTGACATTAATGGCGAGACATAAATCGACACAAACAGTGCTGCACACTGAGAAAAAGCTGGGCCAGACTTCAGACCAGCGGGTGTGAAAATCAGCCACATAAGAAGTGCAGATTTCTATTCCACAGAGCCGATGTTTGTAATTAGGGAGAATGTCACCATGTGCCTCGAATAAAGCGTAGGCCCAGAATGCACGCAGCCGCGCTGGAAGCAGGAGGAATACAACACGATTGATGCAGCTTTTTAAAAGCACTTTATGGGACACCTTCACCTGACGCCTTCAAAATAACAGCTTCGTGGTGGTGGAAAAAAACTCATTAGTTCGCATGAATCGTGTTGCTCTTGTTAGCAGCTGTTCATATAAACTGTCATTGTATAGTTTGAGTCCTAAACTAGACGAGTTGATTTGGAGTAACTCACAGGTAGATGAAGGATAGCCTTGGCGTCATCTTTCTTCATGTCATAACCTTCCAGCGGGACATGCTCTATCCTGCCGCTCTGGGCGTACAACAGGTGTGTGCCAGGAGGCAGGGGGTGGACATCAGGTCGAGGCGTGGGTCCAACGGGTGATCTGACCCCACCATGTTCAATGCCTAAAGAACCATTGAAAACCAAATATAAAAAATCAGCAATTTGTTGGGAGAACACTCATTTTTAATATCAATAGTGCATTCTATATTTTAGCGTACCATCGGTTAGCATGTTAGCATTTTATCAACGGTCATAGTATATAGTATGAAACCATAGGGAAAAACAATCCATATTAATCTCTCTGCGCTTTCTACTGTATACGCATGTTAGAATTTGAGCTATTCTCTTTCCAAAAAGTTCCTGACCACAGGGCACAATGTAAAATCTTAGCAATCTGCCTCTGTGTTTTCTGTACTTGTGGGCAGCATGGCACTGAGGGTAAGAGTACGCTTTGCTACCGGAGGGTAACCAACCCCCCCCCCCCCCCCCCGCAACTGCATGTCGTCATTGTGTCCCTGGGCAAGACACTTAACCCACATTGCCTACAAATGAATGTGGTTGGATGTTTGGTGGTGGTCGGAGGGGCTGTAGGCGCAGAATGGCAGCCACGCCTCCGTTAGACAGCCCCAGGGCAGCTGTGGCTACACAAGTAGCTTACTACCACCAGGGTGTGACTGAGGAGTAAATGAATAATGCATGAAGTTGTAAAGTGTCTGCGTGTTTAGAAAAGCGTAGTGTAATGCATTATTGTCATCATTATTATTGTTATTATTACTCAGGTCGGTATCGTCCTATAGGCTATGTCAGCATTACAACTGTTAGCAAGTCAGCATTGTATCAATTATCATTGAAGATAGTACACAACCACAGGAAAAACTGTAAAATCCTGTTTTTTTGCTCAGACCAAAGTAATTATTTATGTCTAAATGCTTTCTCACCTCTCTTTTCTCAGATTGTTGTCCTGCTAAATGTTAGCATGACAACTGTGAGCATGTTAGCCAACGGTGTTCCTCCGCTAGGATAGGGACTGAGCCCTGTCACTAATAGTAAATACTCGCAACTAATTGACGCATGACCAAAAAGGTTTAGAATTGCCTATAGATGCCACAAGATTTTAGCAAAGCACTACTTTTTCCTAAATAAAGCTCATTAAGCAACTTCAATATAGTTCCTTGGAACCAAGATGCCACAACATAGTGCCAAAGTAATGT
The DNA here is from genome assembly GCF_024500275.1 of Phycodurus eques. Lineage (NCBI taxonomy): Eukaryota > Metazoa > Chordata > Actinopteri > Syngnathiformes > Syngnathidae > Phycodurus > Phycodurus eques. The sequence continues at coordinate 18,109,798 of NC_084535.1, forward strand.
TTATTACTTTGGTCTGTGCATTAAAACAGCAAATAGGTGTGTCCTTCAGTAAATAATGGAGGATAGGTTCTGGAAAAAAATCCACAAAAAGGTGAATTTGCGAATGCCGAACCGCAATATATCCAGGGTTCACATACTACCTGACCACAGGGCACAAAGTTAAATCTTTATCAATTTGCCGTGTGTTTTCTGTACTGTGAATGCCATCTTGCTGTATGTTGGTATACCAACTGTTAGTACTTTAGTGTTCGAAATTGGACCATTGCAAGACTTGTTTGAAAGTTTGAAATCATTCTGCAATGCAAGCCCAACTTGGAATAATTCCTGCAAAAATGCAGGTTTCAGGCATGCAACAGGTAGCCGGCCCATTTAAAATTTCCACAGGAATTGGCCTAGTTATCTTTTACTATATGAACATAATGGAATGAACGTGTGTGATATAACATGATGTGTAATGAACTCACACATGGGTCTACTGCCAGGACCAGAGCGTGTCCCTGGGATCTCCTGCCCGCTCCGGTCCACACACCAGCACTGCCCTGTGCTACCATGGCACTGCATGGGCTCATAGTTGCCGTGCTCATCACACGTGGGGATGTACTGTCCAACAGGAGGCCGTGGACCCCGGGGGCCATACACAGTCACACCAAGAAGACTGTCCCTGTGGGTTTCACATTGCGGTTTTGTCCGCTCTGAAAGAAATGCATGAACATGGGCTCTTTATTTCCTTTTCCCTTGTTTTATCTTCAATTACACAAAAACGGGCGGCACGGTGGATGACTGGTTAGAGCGTCAGCCTCACAGTTCTGAGGACCGGGGTTCAATCCCCGGCCCCGCCTGTGTGGAGTTTGCATGTTCTCCCCGTGCCTGCGTGGGTTTTCTCCGGGCACTCTGGTTTCCTCCCACATCCCAAAAACATCCATGATAAAATAAAAAATCTAAATTTCCCGTAGATGTGAATGTGAGTGGAATGGCTGTTTGTTTCTATGTGCCCTGCGATTGGCTGGCAACCAGTTCAGGGTGTACCCCGCCTCCTGCCCAATGATAGCTGGAATAGGCTCCAGCACGCCCGCGACCTTAGTGAGGAGAAGCGGCTCAGAAAATGGATGGATGGATACACAAAAACGCCCACATCCTACACAAAACTATAAAAACGGATGCCATCTGTCAGAAATTCCCTACACGAAGTTGGCAGGAATGAACAATGGTGAGAATGTGAATGATTCATTTTGGATATTTGTACTATTTAGTTTTATGTAGAACTATGAACACTATTACCAAACTGTCTCCACTCCAGTGGCAGCCATCCAAAACAGAGCAGCTGGATGTTAGCAGACATAACAGAACACATGTTTCCTGTCAGTCCACCGGGGAGTGTAAAATCACATTTGCTGTTGAAACCATTTGTTGGCCTAGCGAGGCACAAAGTTGGCGCCGTGCCTTTAGACTTACCTGGGGAGCAGTAAAAGCCGTCGCCGTAGTAACCCGGCCTACATTGGCAGGTGAAGGATCCCTGGGTGTTGTAGCACACGGCGTCCTGGTGGCACCTGCCGGGCTGGCACTCATCTATGTCTTCAAAGCAAAAATAACATAAGAAATCGTTCTACACTATCCCGTGTTATGGTTAGTGGTGCACACAAAAATCTGGGTCGGATTGCGGTGAATTAAGCAAGGAAAGCCAAAAAAGGAAGCAATACTCTGAAATGTCCATCTGTTTTCTGTGTTTCGCTATTCGGTTCCAGCAAATACATGATCTAACCCAGCTCAGTTCCCCCACTCTTGAGCAGATGGTGCAACAATTCAAGGCTCTACAGTGCATCTGTGTCTCTGACGTTTTACCTTGGCAGACTCTTCCATCTCCTATGAACCCTGGCAGGCAGGAGCAGATGTAGGAGGAGCCCCCGGTGTAGCTACATCGAGCACGCTCAGGAATGTCACAGGTATGGCTACCGTCTTCACACGCGTCCACGGGTCGACTCACCTCTAACAGCGGAAGGAGGCCAGACAAATGCAGCTGAGTACGTTTAGTGCTGAGGCAGAAATGTCCACTCACAACAGCTCAACGGCTAAATCATTAGGTACACCTACACTTTTTAATGACATCCATCATGAGAGTTGTATCAAAAATGTTGTCTTTATACAGCACATATGATGAGTTCTTATTGACACTATCAGAGCGGTATGGATTTACCAAAATGTTTTTTATTATTGTGGTTGTAGTTTGCAGTGGCATAGAACTGAGTCGACTGTAGAGCTTATTCTGAGGTATTTCTTGTCCTTTTGTCTCACTCAGTAGTGAAGAAAGATAACAATAAATGTAATTTAACAACATTTTAATCCAATTTATATAATTGAAATGTACGGTCACTGATGGTGTAGTGGCACACTCGCCTGACTTTGGTGCAGTCAGCGTGGGTTCAGTTCCCACTCAGTGACGGTGTGAATGTGAGTGCGAATGGTTGTCCATGTCTATATGTGCCCTCCGACTGACTGGCGACCAGTTCAGTGTGTAGTCCGCCTTTCGCCCGAAATCAGCTGGGATAGGCTCCAGCGTCCCGCGACCCTAACCAGGATAAGCGGTGTTGAAAATGGATGGATGGATAATTGAAATGTATTTTTAATGAAATGTATTTTCACAAAACTTTGCTAAAAGGGTTGGACATGGACCAATTTTGGTGTGGAATTCCTCGATGTACACTAATATCTTGATCCACTCTCGGGGCGACTCAGTGGTTTATCCCATGGTTCGTGCTCTACCCCTTTGAGAAGTTTTTTCATTCAGTTTGGGCATATTTAAGCACACAAAATAGTACATTGTTGGTGTAAGTCCTCTCAGTGTGGTGCAAGCTTTCTACAACTGCAAATTACAACCACAATAATGAACATATCATCAATGTAATCCCTAAAACTGAACATTACTTTCATTGTAAAGTATGAATGTTTGATATAATTCTTGTACTGGATCTCATTAGATTGTGCAGGGAGCTAATGATGTAACCGCTGAGTACTGTATATCAGAAATGTTATTTGTAAGTCACAAGGAGAAAGCCAGGAAAAGTCACAAACGTGTATTTCCTGTTACATTGTTATAGTATTTAACAAATAGGCCTGTTAAGTAGAACACTAAAGTGTATACCCATGTGATGTGGAAGCATGAAGCCTTTGCACAAGAGTGTCTGACTTGAAATAATAGTGCTTGTATGTAAATCATTTCATTTGGTGAGCACAGTACCTACCAACACATGTCTGCCCATCACTGTCAAACTGATATCCATTCACACATTCACAGCGGAAGGTGCCAGGCTGGTTGTTGCAAATAGCATGTAAGCCACAGATCTCAGAAATCTCTCGGCACTCATCAATGTCTGGTGGAGGAGATAAGAGACAGTCATCAGACAAGTATCATGTTAATAACTGAAACGTAGATCTGATCTCCGAAATCCGGATTTGTCAAATCTGTGTCTTTCATTATCAGATGTCTGGAGATCAGAGAGGAGAGATGAAGAAGATTTCTTAATTACAAATGTTTCAAGATAGCATCTGTCTGAAATATATCCTTCCTTTGTACTGTAACTGTATATGCCTTGGGGCTCTTCCTGTCTCACACATATTAGAAAGGGCAATGACGACTATTGGAAAATGTTAGAACCTGGCTGTCAAGCATGGGACACATTGTTTAGCATATTTGATTTCCTCCTGCTAATTGGTAATCCCGTTCAGTAGAACTACAAGAAAAGGCTGTACAAACGAGAGATGGGTGGTTGTAGACCAGTGTCTTCCAATCCTTATTGAGCCAAGGCACCCATTTTACATTAGAAACATTTCACGGCACACCACCAAATAAAAATGTCACAGAAAATATGAATACTGAAACAATGATGATCTCGTGTCAATTCACTCACCAATTTTCTTACTCCGTGTGAAATCTGGGCATGTTTAATTGAACATAATGCAAAAGCTGATATACTCTCCAGAAGCTAATACTTCTCTTCTATGACTGTCAACAGGTAGATACACAGGTTTACTATACCATCTGCCATCCAATGGAAGATAATTGTGCTGCCTGTCACTATACGTCACTGGCATAGAAAGAGGAACAAAGATATATTTTTGATTCATAAATACTTTTGGGACAAATTAAGTGCAATTGCTGCACCCCTGGTGATCTGTCACTGCACAGTCACCGTGGTTAGGAATGACTGTTCAACGACCGTAATCTATCTCATCGGATAGCTTCTGGGTTTCCCATGTTTTCCATTGACGTACCGGGTGGCATAATTATAAATTAGTCCAAACTGAAGGAGTCACTGTTAATGTAATTAGTGGGCGTTCTACATGTCAGACAAATCATTAGTCACAACGGATTATTCGTGAAGTGAATTATTGTGAACAGTACTATATCTTCAGTTTGTCAAGATTACCCTCAGTATACGTGTTTACAGTAGCACCCAGTAAATATCTTCAAATAGAACAGCCTTGCGATTGACTGGCAACCAGTCCAGGATATAGTTTACCTTTCAACCGAAGTCAGATAGGATAGGCTCCGAACAAGTGTGACTTTTTTAAATTTTAATGTGTGATTATCGTAAGCACTTATATTGTCCATCAGTGTACTCAGTTTAAATATTGTATTCTAGAAAAATGGTCCCCAACCACCGGGCGGCGGACCATTTGTTACTGGGCCGCACAGAAAAAAAAGATTAGTGTAGCAGGAGACGGTGCACGCCGCAAGCATACCGTAACATGTACGTCCATCACCGGTGAAGCCAGAGGCGCACTGGCATGTGAACTGGGTCCCCTCTCCGGGTCGGCAAACAGCATTGGTGTCGCAGCCGTGTCTTCCAGTGAAACATGGATTCTCTTCTGGCTGTCCTCCTGAGGAAGGAAGCACGCTTTTAGAACAGTAATTTCATAGCAAACACAGTCTTCTCTAGGATGTCATAGATTGTGATTAGGAAGGAAACAAGCTAGGCAGGAAGACAACAATCATCTCCATGAGCTCACCATTGATGTCGCCGATCTTGTTGCTCATGGCGAAGCGGATCAGTTCATTATTGGGGTCGTACATGACAAAGACCTGGTCCACACTGAGCATCTGGGTGGGTCGCATGTCTCTCGCAGACTCATCATGCTGACATCCTTGGAAGGAGATGGTCTGACGCCACTGGAAAGTCCTCGTGTCGTCCCTAGAGCCGTCGGCCAAGTTGACCGCATACTTCCGCGTGGAGGACGAGGTGATTACTGAAAGCAAATAATGATTTTCTTGATGCGTAAACATGGTCTTAAATTAGCACTAACACTTCTACTATGGGTGTTTTCTCACAGTTGCTGCTGTATTGGTAGATCTCAGAGTAGGGCTCGACCTGCACGGTGGAGTCACGAGGCACCTCAGGAACCCGGCCCTCCAGGGTGGTGCTCACCAAGAGGTGGTCGTGTTCATCGATGCCTTTAAAGTCCTGTTTGATCGTCAGCTTTTCATTCCCGGGCAGGAAGGTAATCTCAGCCTGCCGAGTGAACACTCCCCCTAGGAGACAGGCACAAAAGCGGTTAATTAACACTAGAGACAACCAGCACTAGATTAGCTGCCTCCTCTTGGGTCTCAGCTGAGGTCATTTCTGGGAATTTCAGCAAACAAAAGTGCAGCTGTGTGACAAATTGTGACATAAGGACACTGTGATGAATCTCTCCCTCACCAATAATGCTGAAGCCATTCTTGAAGCCTGGTTGCTCCAGAGCAAAGGCCCATCCGATCACACCACCCAGCGTTGACAGGGGCATCAGGGAGGGCCCAAGGGTCGGAGGGATGTCACTGATGGCCACATAGGAGCGTCCGTCATTCACCACCACATACGAGTGCAGATCGTTGCTGTTGAACTTCTCTGGGGTGGGAGAGTTGCCCACATACACCTGTCCATGCACTTTACCGTTCATCCTCTGAGGCTTTCCTGTAAAGACAAGTAAGAGTCATGTCAATATTCATTGAAGTGTTGCCAATATATGCTGTAGACTGTTCAGTTAGCAGGATTACACAAAAACATTTCCAGGAAACTCGGTTACACATACAATTAGAGTCCCAAGATCTGACGTCATCAACCTGTGTCGCAATGATTTGTGTTATTGATATGCTTGTTGTTGTTGATTTATGATGTGTTTGAAGTGTTACCAGATTAACACCAAACTTTAACATTTCTGCTTGACTTCTTGACTTCTGCTTCGTTCTTGTCAGAGTGCAAGCAACTGAAATGTTTAACATGGACGAACAGTACTATATTTATTATATCAACTGAGTAGTTTAAACCTAAATAGTGTTTTGGTTTTTCCTATCAGAGGTCACAGCAGTGAGTCACTCGCATTTGTGTGTCAGTTTATACGCACGCAATACACATTTTTTATTCGGACTTGGTACCGGCAGTGGCTAGGTATTGGGGCACTGACGAGGAATCAAATTTATGGCATCTGTGTGAAAGGCAGTAGCATGTGCCCCAACACCACTAGTACTAAACCTAAAAAAAAAATAATTTGTTTGTTTTACTTGGTTACTTTTTCATGTTTTGTTATTATGATGTCAATATTTTAAGATTTGGAGCATGATTTTTAATATCTTATAAGCTGTAAAGACAGTAACTGCTGTTCTACTGACTGGTAGTGAGGCACATTTAATCATAGGACGAAAAGGCTGAGATATTAAAAGTTAAAGAAATTAAATTACACCAAAAAAAAGCTGACATGAGTTCATTGACCTCTCTTGCTCTATCAAAAAAAGCAAATTCTGCCAACTGACTACTACTACTATGTATATGAATAAAATGTGGCTATACCCTCTGCCACACACTGTATCCCGTTGCCGTAGAAACCAGGCCTGCAGTGGCAGCAGTACCCACTGGAGTGGTCCTTGCAGTCAGCAAATTGGGAGCACTTATTTCTGTTGTTTGCGCATGTGCCAAGGTTGTACGCAAACACTAAAACATAGACGCACAGGAAGAAAATCAGGTAATTTCAACCGAACGACACCAGCAAGCCATGCGCGAGTGCAACATTATAACACACCATCTACATTTATATCAGTGTCGTCCACCACCACCACTTCTGGGTTATCAGGTTGGTGGGGCTGGTACTGAACCGGTTCCACTTGGATCTGTCCCTCGTCTGGTTCAAAAGGAGGGTACACCACTTGCTGTCCATTAGTATACACTACCCTCCTGGCATCGGGGGCATCTTCTGTGTTGCCAGAGGATGCGGGAGGAGGAGCCTCAGTGGGCAGCTCGCTCACCTCACCTGGAGCTACGTTGGTAAAATAAGGGGACGTTCCAATCTCATACACCCAAACCCCCCTGAGGCCTGAGTTGGTCTGCCTATGAGGGCGAAAAGACACTTTTTAATACATTACTTGGCCAGCAACCATAAGTAAATGGCGGCATTGTGCTTCGTGACTTACTCTGCTAAAGCGCTGATGGATGCGTCTTCATCGTTGGTGGTGCGGTAGTATGGGCCCTGACTGGAAAACAGGAAACCTCGGACCAAGCCTTTACTGAAGCCAGCGTGCAAGATGACGCTATTCTCCCCTACGGGAGTATTGGTATACTGTATCCCATCTGTGGCATATAGCATTATAGCATATGAAGAAGTCCCGACTGATGCAATAGCCAGTTGGAAGGTGTTTCTCTGTTAAGGAAAAATGGTATGTGTTGACATGAACATTTCCTTTTTGGAATAAAAATCACTTCAGTAGTTTTTGTCTAGCAAAGTGCCTTCAGTATCTACTTTGCCATCCAAACAGACTAATTGGTGGGCTGGCATATGGCAATTTGTTTATGGCCAATCGTGCAGCTATGATCGAGCACTATGAAATCTGCCTAGCAACCACTTGCCATACACACTTATGACCTGAAAAGATTCCTACTACATTGTTGTTGTTTGTTTGATTATTTTAATCATTAAATATGATTATTAATCACTTTGTTAATGTCTGTGCATTTACATTACTGTGAAGTTAAATTTGGATGGCTTAGAAAAGTGTTTGCATTTGTCTTTGGCTTGTGGACCTAATACGTTACGAGACAAAGAAAAGTTATCTGAAATCATCTTCGCGCACTGTTGACAGGATTATTAACTCTCTCATTAACTATTACCTAACTTTCTTTTCTGACTCCAGGATAATCTTTCTCCAAAATCAACACTTAATTGTGTCTATTCACAACTCACGCTAGCACAACGCTAGCACAACATTAATTTGTTCTGTCTGTCACTTTGCCTCACTGGCATAAATAGATGAATAATGATATATTATTATTATATTATTATTATTATTATTATATTATTTCTTGGAAATATTTTTTTTTTTTAGCAATTACCGTATTTTCACAGCCATAAGGCGCACTTAAAAGACTTACATTTTCTCCAAAATGGACGGGGCACCTTATAATGCTTATGTGTGCACCGAGTTCCAAAATCTATAAATGTTGTTGTGTGATGAGCCCTCCGCTTGACTGACTGGGAGCATTTCCTGCCGACACGCTGCTTATATAGAGGAAAGGCGGACGTGACTGAGGACAGCATGCGGACGTAAAGGGGGAAGGGTGCTCGTGAAGGAGGACGCTAAAGGCACGCCCCCAGTAGGTATATAGCGCCGGTATGTGCATTGTGCAAAACAACATCGGTTTGGCTAAGGACCCCCGAAAATGGCACCTATGAAGATACACGCTTACGAAGCACAGTTTAAACTGCAAGCTATCAGTTACGCGGAGGAACATGGGAATCGAGCAGCTGCGAGAGAAGTCAAGATCAACGAATCCGTGGTTCGCAAGTGGAGGAAGCAGGAAAACGAGCTTCGCCAAGTCAAGAAGACGAAGGTGAGTTTTCGCGGAAACAAGGCGAGGTGGCTCGAGTTGGAAGACCAACTTGAGCAATGGATTAATGAGCAAAGAACAGCCGGGAGAAGCGTCTCTACAGTCACCGTTCGATTGAGGGCAATAACGCTTGCAGAAGAAATGAAAATCGAACATTTTCAAGGAGGTCCGTCTTGGTGCTTTCGTTTTATGAAACTTCCGGCGGATTACAAGGAAAATCTGGCCATTTTCCGCTCCTACTGCAGTAAAAAGATTGCCGACAAACACATCCTGCCCAACCACATCACCAACATGGACGAGGTGCCGCTCAATTTCGCTCACTTTCGACATCTCGGTGAACCACACTGTAGAGAAGAAGGGGACCAGCACGGTCGGGGCACGAGAAGTCGGCTTTTATTGTTGTGCTTGGTTGCCATGGTAATGCACAGAAACTGCCACCTATGGTGATTTTTAAGAAGATGCTGCCTAAATAAAAGTTTCCAGCTGAAGTCATCGTTAAGGCCAATCAAAAGGGTTGGATGGACGAGGAGAAAATGAGAGAGTGGATGAGTGAGGTGTACGTAAAGAGACCGGATGTTTTTTTTCCATGCGTCACCGTCCCTGTTGATCTGTGACTCCATGCGCGCCCATCTCACAGCCGCTGTGAAAAACCAAGTGCAACTAAGACTGGGAGGCAACGCCGGGCGAGTTACGCCACCATATGTGACTGGATTGTGGATGCCTGGGCTAAGGTATCAGCTTTGACTGTTGTCCGAGCTTTCGCGAAAGCCGGCATCATTGCTGAACAGCCGCCCGGCAACGAGACTGACTCTGACAATGACGAGAGGGAACCTGGCGTGCTTGTTGGAGAACTTGCCCAGATGTTCATTTCGGATACAGACGATGAGGACTTTGATGGATTTGTGGATGAGGATTGATCAAAAAAATAATGTGAGTACAGTGTTAAATACTTCAATAAAGTACAACCGAAGTCAGTTTTGCTCCCACTGCCTTTTTAAAAACATTGTTTTAGCGTGCATGCATGCTACCGTATGTTTTAAGCTAGCGTATGTTTTACCATGCCTGCGCCCAATAATACGGTGCGCCTTACGTATGTGTTAAATACAGAAAGAGACCCCGTAACTGAGACTGCGCTTTTTAATACGGTGCGCCCTATGGTCGTGAAAATACGGTACGTCATATTTGATATTTCCCACGGCACACCTGAAGAGCGCTCACGGCACACTAATGTGCCCCGGCACACTGGTTGGGAATCACTGAACTAAGCAGCTGCTTTGGGCCCTGCGCCCACTCGGTGCCCCCGGATCAATTAACAGTCAACTGTATTAGTAGTAGTAGTATTGAGGAAGAACTGATTTTTCTTACTTTTAGTATGGCTGAAATAGATAATGCTGCAATAAGTTCGCATAAGTGTATGAATGATCAATAATCAATATAATTGGAAGAAATAAATGGCCTCAAAATAATAATTTTGCTTTGTGCCGTTCTCGCTGATTCCATGGTATTGTATGCTCGCCACTGTGATTGGAGGCTAAGCACCCCTAAAAGTCGAAGGTTCACATCGCCAAACCACCCACACTATATCTCTCACATGATAGAAGGAAGCACTGTAAGCCTCACTTTCTTGTCAACGCTTTCTCCAGTGCTGTCATGCTCCTTGCGAGCGACGTCTACCCAGCTGATGACCACCACATCAGTGGGACTGACTTCCTGGTCGTCTGGGAAGGCCCTGTTGACGTGCTCCGCAGCCCGACGCAGCACATCTGGACTACCGTCTTGGCGGAAGAAAACCTTGCCCTCTGCATCGCTTGTGTCCAGATCTCCGTGCAGAACCGCGATCATTCCAAAGGGAGCGGGAATTTTGCCAAGATAGGTCGACTCGCTTTTGGGATCTGCGGTGGCGATGAAGCCGTTTGTGTTGATCTGAAATGACAAGATGAGGAGGATTGTAACTGGGGATGACTTTGTTCACAAGAACTAGGACAGACATGTGAAGAACTGTTCCAGTCCAATGTGACCCACTTTGATCTCTATCCCAAACTCATTAGACTAATGATCCAAGGCTGCTGCTATGCGGCACACAAGCACCAAACGAGATGCTATTCGATAAAGATTTTACACTCTTCGGGACGCACATTACATGAGGAGGTGGGCTCATGTCAAAAACGCACGCAGACGCCCCCGCAACATAGGGCTCCTCCACTTCCTGATCGCGGGTGGGCGGAGGGGAGGGGAGGGGGGGGAGGGGGGGGGGGGCGAGAGCGTTACGTTTCCTGTCCTTGCCCCTGACCGGCAGCCCCAGAGGGCCGGAGTAATCTTCATTACAGACACTTCCTGGCCCAAATGGAAGATAAAGCTGGGAAAATGGTCAGTCAGTGTCCGATTCAGATCTTTAAAGGGAGTTGCTATATCATGACATACCGACACTTTTTGATTGAACTCCTGTTGAGACGATAAAAGCAGAAGCATGCTTTCGTCTCTTTTTTTTAAATTTGCCAGGTATAAAGAGGCGAGTGTTCCCCTACAAAGCACAGACATTAGTTTAGAGCTTTGTTTCATCTGCTGCATAAAAAAATCTGAATTGGAGCTGACTAATATGTTTGATGTGGCTGACGTAAATGGAACAGATGGAGGGAAATGACAGACATTTTGTTTTAGCAAGAAATCCAATATTTATTCCCAACTTAAAACAAACATATGACCCCCAAAAAATTCCCATGACTCTCAAGTCACTTGTATTTGTCTTCATGTGGAAACAAACTCGCTCATTTTTACTATTATTATTTCTTTATTTATTTATATATTTATTTACATAATCTACTGTCGGTTAAAGACAGTATTTGTAGCTATATGAATTCCTCTGGTTAAATACAGCATTCTTTCATGCTTGACAGTTGAAAACAAAGACGCGGCACTTTACTTTGAAAAGCAGAATGGGGGAATATAAAGGGTTGCTTGTGTGTCCAACACAATAGTGCAGCTTTCATACAATTTTGGACTGCTGAATTTTTAAGGGGGACATTCATATGCTCCACAATGCAACTTCAGCGAATGGGCAGGAAACGGCAGAAAACGACTATTTGTAGCACATTCACAAGAGACTACCCACCCACTTCGACGTTGTATACTTATGTGTGAGGTTCTTTTGGGCTGGAGGTCAACAGTAAAGTGATGACCTCGGGCTGTAGGAATGCGAGGACATGCATTCCACAAGATTCCATGCAATCTTTGTGATAAGCGAACCAATATTATATAAGGGAAAACGTTATTCTTTCACGTATATATGTTGTTCCCCCCAGCTTGATTCAATGTGTGTATGACATCCAGGAGGTGCGTAATTGCGCAAGACTCGTGGTAGTCCGTCCGACACAACTAGAAGTTTATACAGTTGTAGCCTACTACTTTTTTTTTTTTTTTTTTTTTAAAGTGGTAGTAATACTAAAGTTGGGATTTACTTACAAAGATACTGTAAAAAGTGCCATCATAAAAGAGCACAGGCTTCTCCAGTTCAAGTGTGTGCGTGAGGTCATCGCCTGCGTCCAACTGTTGGTCTCCAGCGCTCGGACCGTAGGGGAAAAAGTCTCCTCGCGTTAGGCTCCGTGCCGACGCCACCATTGCCAGGAAAGAGGCGCAGATGAGCCACGCTCGCTGCCGCCAAGCCATTGCTCGTCTTCTGGGCCAGTCCTGATATTGCTCGAGTCCGCAGCACCAAGACCGGAGCGGAGGAGGTCCACGGAGCAGAGTGACGCCCGGGCTCCAGTCAGCAAAGTTCAGGCAGAGTTTGGAGGACTTGGGGCGGAGTTGAGCCGAGCTGAGCTGAGCTGAGGGTTGCGCTCAGGGCTTCTTTCATCAAATAGCAATACTAGAAAGGGAAATGAAAAAAAAAAAAAAAAAAAAAGGGGGGTGGGGGGATGCTGATACTTCACTGGTTCATGTTGATCTTAAAAGAAGATTCCTCGAGTAGTTCTTCCACTTTAAAAAAGCAACATCCTAAATCTCACATCAAGCCTTTTCTTTCTTGCCAATAGACCTGTGGTTCACAGTTCGCTTTTTTTCCTTTTCTTTTTTTACATCAAGCACCACCAAAAAATGTTTACATTTAAAAGAAAGAACCACCGTCATGACCAATATTAAAATACCACAGTAGCTTAATAAGCCCAAGTGTTCAGCAAAGCTAAGCAAATTTATTTATACGGCGCATTTCATACACAAGGTAACTCAATGTCCTTTACATGATTAAATGCGTTTAAAAACAAAGGGAACGCATTGAAAACAGAGAGAGAAAAATAAGAGTACAAATAAAACAGCGTACAGTGCAAGAAATATCATTTAAAAGTGGAAATGCTCTCAAAAGCATGAGGAAAAACGAAGAGTTTTTAAACTGGACTTAAAAACATTCACACTGACGACACTTCTGTTGGGCAATTTATTCCATTTGTGTGCAACATAATAGCTAAATGCCGCTTCACCATATTTGCTTTGGACTCTGCGCTCCACTATTTGACACGAGTCTGTAGATCTCAGAGCCCGACTGGGTTTATATTCCATTAGCATTTCTTTCATGTATTCAGAGACCTAAACCATTTAGTAATTTATAGACCAGTAGCAGAACTTTAAAATATATTCTAAAACTGACTGGGAACCAGTGTAAAGACTTGAGAATTGGAGTAATATGCTCTGTCTACTTTGTTTAGGTCAGAACCCGAGCCGCACCATTCTGAATGAGCTGCAGCTGTTTAATGCTCTTTTGGGAGAGTCCAGTCAGAGGACCATTACAATAGTCAAGTCTACTTGAGATAAAAGCATGGATGAGCTTCTCCTGGTCTACTTGGCACATGCAAGCCTTCATTATGGATATGTTCTTCAGCTGGTAGAAGGCAGTTTTATTAAGTTGATTTGACTGTTGAAAGTCAGGTCAGAATCTTATCAGTACACAAGGTTTCGGACTTGGTCTTTGGTTTTTAAAGATAGTGACTCCAGGTATTTACTGACAGCAATCCCATTTTATTTATTGCCAAAAAACATTATCTCAGTTTTGTTGTGGTTTAATTGAAGACAATTTTGGCTCATCCAGTTGTTGATCTGTTTTAGACATCGACACAACACGTCAATTGGACTGTAGTCATCTGGAGACACTGCTACATATAACTGTCCGCCATCTGCATGGCTATAATAGTCAAAACGAAAGTTCTGAAGAATTTGACCTGAGGGTAGCATATACAAGCTGAACAGGAGGGGTCCAAGAACTGACCCTTGAGCGATCCCATAGGTCATTGCCATTTGATGAAATTGAACATTTCCAATGGTTATAATATAACTCCTTTCCTCCAGGTAGGACCTGCACCATTTAAGGACTGTTCCATTTAGTCCTACTCACGTTTCCAACCTGTTCAGCAGTATATTATGATCTACCGTATCAAAAGCCGCACTGAGGTCCAACAGCACAAGAATTGACACTTTTCCCTAGTCAGTATTCAACCTTATATCATTAATGGCAGCTACTTTAAGAGCTTTAGGAAACTCGCCTGAGCAATTGATTATTTGTTTCAAGACTTCGCAGTAGCTTTGAAAAAGTCAGATGGTATTGAGTCAAGACAGCTCGCCAATGGTTTCAGCTGCTGAACTGTTTTCTCTCAGTTTTTTGGTCAACTAACAAATTCCTGGGTGGATTCAGATGTAGTGTCATTTTATCATTCTGCTGATTCGTGCTGATATTTAACCTGATGGATTGTATTTCCTCCGTCCATTTTCTGTACCCCTTTTCCTCACTCGGGTCGCGGGCGGGCTGGAGCCTATCCCAGGTCTCTTTGGACGTGGATTGTATTTTTTTTCACTCAAATAACAAGCAAATTAATTGCATTTATCTGCTGTTCGGTGTTCTGGAGCTATCTGATTTTTTTGGGTGGGGGGGGGGGGGGGGGGGTTATGAACTTGTCAAACACAGCAAACGGAGTGCGCGTATTGTTGAAGTTCTTACAGATGAAACTCCACTGTGACATAGTAAAACTGTTCCGGCATAAAAGGGATACAGATTTTCCATTTGGCTTGAACTAACAGCCGAACAGGACAAAAAAAAAGAAGTTTTTATTGATGATTTCAGAAAAGTGTTGCTGTCTAGTCTTGACAGCATCAGTGCTTGGATGATAAAATTGAAAAATAAAATGCGCTTTCTAAATTAAGCGTGTAGCACAACAGCACAACCTGTGGTTTACTTAATGACTTATGCCTATCCTCTTGGGACGTAGGCCACCTACAAGATTCCTCCAAACAGGTTGGTCCTGTGCCAGTCTCTACACTCCCTCCAGGCGAGCAGGATAAATCGAGTGGATGTTGCAAATACCTGTAATTGTACAGAGAAAATATCAAGACTGTGTGGTAGCATAGGCATTTTGTTTATTGCTATTTCCTGAATTAATTAACCAGTCCCTCGAGGCTAAAGTTAACTTTCTGAATTTCCACCATGTCAATTTTGAATCATTTTACCTGTTGAAATAAATTACAGGCGGTGTTCCGTCTCTTACCTCACGCAAAATCTTTTCAACTGAGACTTAACACATTCAAACAACCGCAGTAGAGAAGAAGGCTAAAAGCCTCATTCAAGCCTTTTATCCAGTTGTCTCAATCGCTCTGCCTTGGTCAAAAGACAGTGGTGCCATCAGAGAAAGTGCCAGCTTTTGTCATCCGGAACTATGTGTGACGTCAGGGTGAAATGTCCTATACAGTACAGCAGAATTATCCACCTCAATTTGGATTTTGAAGTATCCAAATAAAGGATCCACTTTGCTGGAGAACCACTGAAGCCATATTAGTGCATTTGGAGGCAAGCCAGAGGCCCATCAGGGCACTGACATTGCCACAGGGCCCAGTGACCATCAACACAACCCGGCGGCCACTTGGATTGAAACATTATGATCACTGAGCATACGCTCAACATGCAGGCTGTGAGAATGAAGACTTTCTGGACCGTTTTACGGATGGACAGCCACTTAGTTCAACTATGTGCTAGGGAGTCTAAATATCTGATGCCAGCTGACCTGTGTGCATCATCCTCTTGACCTCATCTCTTCATTCTTCAAAAGTCTATTTGTTTTGTTTTAAATAGCTGAGCCAGCTGCATCCACATTGTGTTTCTGCACAGCAGACTGAATGACAAGACATTTAGTCTTGGGGATAATGGCTGACTGGTTAGAACATCTGCCTCACAGTTCTGAGGCCTCGCCTGTGTGGAGTTTGAATGTTCTCTCCCGTACTTGTGTGGGTTTTCTCTGGGTACTACATCCCAAAAACATGCACGGTAGGTTAATTGACGACTCTAAATTGCACATAGGTGTCCATGTGAGTGTGAATGATTGTTTGTCTATATGTGCGCTGTGATTGGCTGGCGACCAGTTTAGGGAGTACCCCACCTCTCGCCCGAAGATAGCTGGGATAGGCTCCAGCACGCTCGCGACCCTAGTGAGGATAACCGGTGCTGAAAATGGATGGATGGATGGGTAATGTAAATTTTCATCAATACTGTTTCGAATTATTGACCACATTTATGCTATTTAGCTGAGGGGACATTTTGTAAATTTTATATTTGAGTCAGTTATGTGTGTGTGGCCCATTTGCTATTTATAGAAGTAACAAATGATTTCACTGATTTATTATGACAGCTTTATGTGCAAAGTTTACATTTTCATGGCCATATTTGGCTTAATTTTATATGGCAAGGAACTATATATGGAAAGCTAAACTTACAGTACTACAGTTTAAGGCACTAGAACCATATGAGTTCTCCCAGCCAATCTGTGAAGAAAGCAAATCATAATAATGGAAAACGTATAATAATAGCAGCATGAGCACGGTGTGCTAGTGGTGAGCATGTCTGCCTCACAGTCCTGGGGTTCAGGGTTTTAACCTCAGCTCTGGCCTTTGTGTGTGTGAGTTTGCATGTTCTTGCGCTGCTTGCCTTGGTTTTCTCCAGGTACTCCCACATACTCAAAACATGCATGTTAGGTTCAGTGAAGACTCTAAATTGCCCATAGGTGTGAATGTGAGACTGAATTGTTGTTTGTCAGTATGTGCAATGCGATTAGCTGGTGACCAGTCCAGGGTGTACCCCGCCTCTCACACAAACTCATCTTGGATAGGCTGCAGCTCACCCGTAACCAAAATGAGGATCAATGCTATATAGGATGGATGGATGATACGACTTGTATATGGAAAAAAGTTATTGAAGTCAAAGAGTTGCACATTTTCCAGACATCCGTACAGTTATCTGACTCTATATGTGCCACTGGCGACCAATTCAGGGTGTCGTCTGCCTTTCGCCCAAAGTTGGCTGGGATAGGCGCTATCTCTCTGCAAACCTGAACAGAATAAGTAGAATAACAGGATGGTTGTACGGATGGATGGATGTCAAAAAGCTTAGTAATTAACAACAGTAATTTTTTTTTTTTTTTTAGTTTTTTCTGGGATTGAAATTTAGAGTTCTCATTTATCTAAAGGGTTAACATAACATAACATAACATAACATAACATAACATAACATAACATAACATAACATAACATAACATAACATAACAGAGCCTAGCCTAGCCTAGCCGAGCCGAGCCTAGCCTAGCCTAGCCTAGCACAGCACTACAGAGTACAACACAACACATTTTGTTCCGTTGGACCGTTCCTGTGACCTATATGGCCTTTGATTCATATATAAATTGGATTTTATACACTCTGTATCCTTCCAAGTGTTTCCATGGGTAAAACGGCTAAACAGTGCCATCCTCTGGCCATTGTGGGTATTCTGCTGGAGACACTGGTAAAAATAATTTTAACCATCCATCCATCCAACCAGAAATTTTCTTCAAAGTTTATCCTGTTCCAGGTTACAGGGAAGTTGGAGTGTATCCCAGCTGACTTTGGACAAGAGGCAAGGTAAACCCTGAACTGATCACCTGTCAATGAATGGTCACATATTGACAAACGGCCGTTCACACTCACATTTGCGGCGATGGACAATTTAGTCTCCAGGGAACCGAACGTACATGTTTTTGGAGTGTGACATAAAAGCAAAAACGTACAGGTTCCACCGAGACTTGAACTCGGATCACTGGATTCAGAGTCCAGAGTGCTAACCATTACACCATGGAACCTTGGGCAACTATGATGGGTGTTTGTAGTGTCACAACATTGCTGAGTGACGGGTGGGGGGCCAGTTAGATGACCTCCTATTTTGGCCTTTTGCGTGTTCACATGCCCCACTCATGTGAAAGACAACCCCCACCTCCGTCACCAATTTACAAACCTCACTCATGTTTAACTGCATCCAGACATTATATTTTACCATACAAAGGCTCCTTGTCTTATCACGCTATAGAGTTTTCCTGCAAGAGATTAACCCTTGTAATGTTTTGTGAGACAAACACTGAATAATTGACAATCTATCTAATCTTAAAGAGTGGTTAAAATCACGGGGTTGAGAGGAAAGTCTTTCTAGAGGAAATGTAAATTCAGTCTCCTCCCACAAAAATGCATAGTGGATGGGTATACTGTAGGTTTAATACATTTTATACGCATATTATGGATGTTGGCCTTGGAGGAACTCTACTCTCAACCAACCAACTGTGAGTACCAAGAGTACCGCAAACTGTCTTGATCAAAATCATAAAGCACAAGATCCTGATTATTTGTGTTATGAGACGCTCTGCTGAAGTACCATCACTGTTTTCACATCTTAAGGACTTCAGGAATTGTTTGTTTAAAAAGAACAAAGGGTCCTAGGCAAGTTGCGAAAGTTGAATGTTAATCTGTATGCATCCAATTTCACATAAAATAGTCAGTAAAATATTAACTGGAAATGTATAAAGCTGTCTAAATGTAATAATAAAAGATAAATGAAACTGCTTTGTTTTTACGACAACAACCGGATTTTCTTCATTTACCACAATAGAATAATAGGTTTGTTTGTTGTTTTTTTTAGTCACAAATGTCTTCTCAAACCCATAGAATTATTCTGCAATGTGGCCCTACATCGTTTTAGTAAATAAACAAAATTATGCACACCATCATTAGATCCAGCGTCATCTGCCTAAAAACGATAGTAATGCTATGTTTTGAGGGACACAGTCGAAATATATTTCTGCATTTTTTTTTCTATCAGTGCAAGTTACATTGACGAGAACTGCATCATACTGAGTGTGGCCTCTAAAAATTTCATTACTTTATTTGGCTACATGAGAAACCCGCAACAGTATGAGGTACAACACGCCTAAAAAAGTTGATAATCTACAAGACAAGAGAGCATTTTTGCCCTGTATTTTGCCCAATAAATCATCTATCGTATAAAATCATATTTGTTTACATCTGGAAACGTGTGGATGCTGCAGTGATTCTGTCAAAGTTTAGATAAGGAAATGCATATGATCTAAACATTGACTGAATTGCCGCTTCTTTAATTTGTTTGAGGCTGGGTTGACAGCATTACTTATCTGTCTGCTAGAACAATACACTATCAATGGGACGGGAAGTCTCCAGCACTTGTTAATCTGATCAATCTGATCAAATCCAAATCAATACGAGCTGTATCAAGTAGTCTGCCTTCGCAAAGATAATAAAAGTCACATTTGGCACAGTCAGGTAGGCATTAATTTAATCGCAATCATACTTTGAGTGGTTTGAAATATATTGCTTACTTTATACTGCATGTTGGGATATACAGTATGCATCTTGCATCTATGAAAAAGGCCCCTCTCATGTAGCTGGGTCATTTTCATCCAATTCCACTTGTAATTTTGAAATTGTAAAATTTTCTGATTTAGCTTTTTTTTTTTTTTTTATCATGCCACATTGGTTTTACGTGAGTAACTGTCTCCCATGTGAAACAGCTATGCTTGAAGTCCTATTTCCAGAAAGTTATTACTCTCAAACTTTAGACCAAAATAGTGACGACAATCAAGAAATAAACAAATTTTATGGAAGTCCAATGCAAATGTAAACTTAAACCTCATTTATTTATGAAGAACAACTTCATTCAAAGGCGGCACAGTGGTCGACTGGTTAGCACGTCTGCCTCACAGTTCTGAAGACCGGGGTTCAAATCCCAGCCCCGCCTGTGTGGAGTTTGCATGTTCTCCCCGTGCCTATGCGGGTTTTCTCCGGGTACTCCGGTTTCCTCCCACATCCCAACAACATGTGTGGTAGGTTGATTAAAGACTCTAAATTGCCCGTAGGGGTGAATGTGACTGTCAATGGTTGTTTGCTTATATGTGCCCTGCGATTGGCTGGCAGTTCAGGGTGTACCCCGCCTCTTGCCCGAAGATAGCTGGGATAGGCTCCAGCACGCCCCTCGACCCCAGTGAGGATAAGCGGTACAGAAAATGGATTGATGGAACTTCATTCAAAAATATTTAAAAATAAGCAGTGAACTTAAAGGCTAAACTTTACCGATTGGTGTTAAAACTTTATCGCATTATACTTTGAACAACTGACAAAGTAATTGCAAAACTTGAAATGCATTGATGAAACAACACCATCATTTAAGAATATAGGAAATTCTGCATCACTCTTATCCAGACTTAAATTCTGCCACAGCTTTGTTGATAGGACCTATTGACAGAGCAAATGGTGATGGCCCGCTGAAATACACTTCTTGCATAACAGTAAAGACAAAAGTGCATTATGGACATAAACAGCTTCATAGCAACCATGTGAGTTGCACTATTTACATGTGTTGACCTTCAAACTCTACAAACACAAGTGCATAAATGATCCTAACTACTCATTAAACCCATGACCCTCGTCTTTACGCATTCATAATATTAGTAAGGACATGCAATTGTTCGAGCACTTTCACAAATTTACATACTGTATCTGTACTGTATTTTGCTTTCTTGATAATAATAATAATAATGAACACTACTACTACTACTACTACTAATAAAGACATATATACATCATAAGCATTATAAATTCACATTGTCAAGGGAACCAAACAAAGCACAACATAGTCAGACAACTGTCAAATACTGTAATAATAAAAGTAAATAAATAAATAACACCCTCATTACATATTATAAATTGCAGTGTTTTCCAACCTTTATTGAGCCCTGGTACAAGTTTTATATAAGAAAATTCTCACGGCACATAACCAAACAAAAACATCACAACAAGTATATTTAATGAAAGAACGATGATCGTGTCTCAATTTTACTCACAAATGGACTTGCTCGGTGTGAAATCTGGGCCAGTTTAGTCACACACAGCTGATATACTCACAGGAAGCCATGACTTATTCTTAATCTGTTGTATTCGCTGTGTTGCTGCCCATTTTCCCAGAAAACTTGGAATTGTCAATATCTAGCAGGTTAGGGTTAGGTTAGGTTAGGTTATCCCTGAGGTGTCGTCGCCAATGTGTCAGGGATAAAAGTCGACCACCGTGCCGCTGTGAAAATAAAATGAAAAATAAAGCTGGATAATTGCTCACAGCACATTACTGTGCTGCAGTAGTAGCACAATGGTTGGGAATCACTGACCTAGATATAGATACATAGATTTTTGATCCAGTACAGTCAAAACACTTAATAGCATAGGCTAGCCATTGACATCTATAGCTGTTTATTTATGAGGCAAGTCTGCATAGAAAATGAACAGCGCCAACAGGAATCTGTCTGCTCACGCACGCCCCCTTACAGTGTGGCTGCCAGGAAGTTGCCTGCCACAATGAGGAGACAGAATGCTGTTTGCCTCACCTGGTGCTTTATATGTGGTTGTATGTAATCAGCAAAAGTAGACATTAGCCAGACTATGGAAAATCAGAACGCATATAAGTGTCTGAAAACATTATATTAGAGACGGGAAGTGAGAGAACAGGAACTTGCCAATAGCCTCCTCTGTAATACAGTAATTTCACCGGTAGATGCTTTGCTTCCATGACGAGTTGTTGTCTTGGACTAGGACACTTTTGTAAAGGAGATTTTTAATCTCAACGAGGCTTTCCTGGTTAAACAATGTCAAATAAATTAATTAATTAATGAATTAATAAGGTGGTGGCGGCGTTGCTCTGTACTATTTCAGCTTTTTGTGAGGATTGCGCAATCTGAGGTGAAGCCGACTGCTCGCCGTCGCACTTCCCTCTCGCACTTGTTTTTTAACAATACATTAAATCAGCACGTGTAATGACGAAATCATGGCTATTGTTGTATTGAAAAATAAAATCAATTATAAAGCAAAGACTAGACAGCTAAAATAGAAAATTGTTTTTTACTCGCACGTCCCTGTAATAAGTGTCATCTTCAGTTTGCAACAGAGAGACTGGAAGAGTCACAGAAAGGCATAGAAATTGATCTCCTGGGAAATTGAAAAATAAATTATGAATTGTGCTGTCCAACTTCTTGTTAGAGAGCAGCAAGTTGTGCAAAAAAGTATTGAAACATTGAACAATTGGACGTACATTCAAACGTTTCGAGGTCAAATTAAATGCACCTGTAAAGGCAGTAGTGCATTTGAGATTCATGCTGAAATTTCACCCGAAAGTCCACCAACTTTTTTTTGTGAGTAGTTTTATGTTTTAATCGCATTAAAATTGAGCATGATCATCTTTGTACCCAATGCTGTGGCTGGTGAGTGTACGTGTGAAGCAGCGCTTGACTCCGGGGACGGGGACACCCACACCCACCCCCATGACAAGGTTAAAGGTACAGTGCGAGTGCGTCAGCTGATGCGTACCGTGACGTCACCGCGGAGGGGGCGTGCTATGCAGCGAGATTCGGCCAGCCAGCCATCCAGGCAGAGAGGGAGGGAGGCTGGCTCGGCTCCCGTGCAGCTTCCTCGCCGCCGACTGTGCATCTCCGAGCGCGAGCGGCCATCCTCACCGCCGATCATGTGCCTGCGCTCAGGAAGTCGGCCTCGTTCCTCCCCCGCCGCTTCGTCGTTTGTCTGCGCCGGCTTGAGCAGCTTTTGACGCGCGGCCGCTGCTGGTTGGAAGCCGGCTCCTCATCCTCCTCGCACAGTCGCAGCTCATGGAGGCCCCGGCGGAGGAGGCTCGGGAGTCGTTCCCTCTGCCCACTCTCACCCCGGCCGTGCCCCCTTACGTGACCCTGGGTCTGACGGTGGTCTACAGCGCCTTCTACTCGCTGCTCTTCATTTTCATCTACGTCCAACTCTGGTTGGTGTTGCGCTACCGGCACAAGCGTTTCAGCTACCAGACGGTGTTCCTGTTCCTGTGCCTGCTGTGGTCGGCCCTGCGCACGGTGCTGTTCTCCTTTTACTTCAAGAACTTTGTGACGGCCAACACTTTGGGGCCTTTTCCGTTCTGGCTGCTGTACTGCTTCCCCGTGTGCCTGCAGTTCTTCACACTCAGCCTCATGAACCTCTACTTTGCACAGGTGAGTGTAAACATGATAAAAGCGCCTTCAAGCTTGTGAATGCCACTCCCAGTTTTAGAATTACACATTGTGTGTTTCAACAACCACATAGCTTTGCTTTAGATGAGTCCATTTAGCTCAATGCTAACGAAGAATGCAAAACGCCATAGACGGGCTAACAAATAGTAGTGGCGTTATAACCCTTGGAGCAATGTATATGTGAGCACAAACGGTGGACCAACACATGTAGACAAAAAAACAAAATGTTCCCAGCCACATTTTTGTATCCTCTGTGAAAAATGTCAAATATTCTGGCTTACTGTGGAGTTTTGACTGGCTCCATGGATATCCATATGCCTGTATTATATTGCCCCCAGATGGCCAAAGCATACGCACCAGAACGAGCAGCACAGTGTCCATTGAACTGAGGCACACAAATGTGGCAAAAACTGTTTTAGTCTTTACGTTCTCTGTAATTATGTCAACACTGTACTATTTTATAATGCACAATATTATAGAGTGACGTTTTTCTCATTAAGAAACACATTCCAAAAATGTTTGCTGTTTTTTGGGGGGAGGCTGGAACGGATTAATGGCATTTCCATTCATTTCAACGGGGAAAGATGATTTCAGATACGAGTGTTTTTAGTTCTGATCATGTTCGGTCATGGAACAAATTAAACTCGTTACTGTACACTATGGTACACTTGCACAGTCTAATGCAATCCCGGGTCACATTGTAGTTATGGTTTCCCTCAGAGGTCCATTATGACTGTGAAACCATTAAAAATGTATAATCTCATCATCAACCTTATACACAACAAATGAATGGATAACAATGAGAAGTCCATGAAAATACAGAAACTTGCAATATGTCATTGTTATTAAAAGTGAAGAACATTTTAAATTGTGATACAGGTTTTGAGAAAGAGCGGGCCACAGGGGTACACAGAATGTATCAGGACAGAAAGGACAGAAAGTGTAACTGCCTCATGCTTGAGTCTAGCCACACGCCCAGTCTGTGAAAAAAAAAACAAAACACTGTGCAGCTCAGCTTCTGGCGATTGTGCATCACGGCTCGTGATATGCTTTTGTCAGAATAAACTTGTTAACGCTTTAAAACAACAACAACAACAACATCAGCATAATGTGAATATCAGTGCAGCATGAAAAAAAAGTAGTACAAACAACATCCAGTGCCACTGAAAAAAGCAGCCTCTTCTTGGCTTTTCAAATGGAGCCAAAGCAATAATAGCATTTTTTTAATGTTTGTAAGGCCTACTAATCCACACTGTTCAGACTGTTACTGGTGCACTTTCCTAAAGATAAATGATTTAAGATGTTGATTGTTTCATTTTAAATGTCATCAAAATTGATGACTATTTACACAAAAGAAGTAAAGAACTTTTAATATTTTGCATTTGGTTCCTTGATTGTACTGAACATGAACATTAAACTAAGGTACATACCGAATTGCAAATTTTGCTGTACTACTAGCGATTGAACTGTATACTGTATACATTTTCATCAATATAACCAACCTTGGGCAACCATCACTATAATGTGGTCTGTAACAAAAACAAGTTTGACACCCATTTTCAAAACAATCACGTGTATCTAATGTTGCGTGCGTTGTGTGTGTAGGTCTATGTCCTCAGTGATGAAAAATTTAATATACTGCGGTTCTATTTTAATCAATTCATTGACAACAGTCATCCCACTGAGGTGCCTGTAGAATACAGTAAAACACTCTGTTCCAATCAGCTTTTCGGGGTGATGTAGTGACTCATTCCTCATCTACTTACATAATTCTCATAGCAAACAATAGCTTCTCTGGACGCTAACTAAGGCTTATTCTTAGCAGCAGTAGAAAATGTGTGCGGTAAAAAGTGTAAAGTGGCAAGCTTCCTGTTTTTGTTGTTGTTGCTGGAATGTGAATAGAGAAGTGAAAATGGTCTGTTACATTACAACAAAATGAGACATATTCAGTACTCAATTTACCTTTTCTCACGGCAGGTCGTGTTCAAGGCCAAGTCCAAATATGCACCAGAGCTCCTGAGGTACAGGTAAGAAAATGCATTTGGATTCAGACTTGTTGCAAACCTCCTAGCCAAATAACACCATGAAGAGTTTCAAAGTTGAAAGCTGTGCAGCTGATCGATACTTCAACCTAGTGAGTATCTCAAGGATTAATTCAAGTGTGTTTTGCTTTTTTTGGGGGGGGGGCGGGGGGGTGTATTTTTGGTGTGACGCCACCACAGAAGGCTCCCAGTGATGAGCGAGAGGATAAGTGTGATGATCACCACTTGTCACACTCGCGTCTTCTTAAATTTGGACAACTAACTTCTTGATTGTGGTGTTCACTCTCAACAGCCTGCACCCGTTTCAGATTTTCCTAATTCAACTGCCAGTGGCTCCAGTCAAGACGTTTATAGATGGAACAACGGAGTGAATCTTTTGTCACTCTGTCCCAACAGGCTGCCACTCTACCTTGTCTTCCTGTTCATGAGCATGCTGTTTTTAGCCGTCAACCTGGTGTGCGCCATGCTGGTGAGGACATCCTCTGTGGACGCCCGCACCGTGGTGCTGGTGAGGGTGGCCATCAATGACACCCTCTTCGTCCTGTGCGCCGTCTCGCTTTCGCTGTGTCTCTACAAGATCGCCAAGATGTCCCTGGCTAACATTTATCTGGAATCCAAGGTGAGAAATGAACGGCCGCGGTTAAGAACGCAAATGAGTGTCGTCTTTAATAGCACGGGCCACACATTCTTCTTTTAATGTCCTTGCGAATCTTTTCGTCACCACGTAGGGAACGTCGGTGTGCCAGGTAAGTGCTATAGGAGCCGTCGTCATCCTCCTGTACACGTCCAGGGCCTGCTACAACCTGGTGGTTTTGGGACTCTCAAACAAAAGCATCAACTCCTTTGACTACGACTGGTACAACGTTTCTGACCAGGTAAGCCTTGGAATTTCATCTCATTACACATCTGATACAGCAACTTTTTTCGCAGCACAGACCGGTTTCACATAAAGCAATATTTTGACGGACCGGCAAATAAATATATTATTACAAATAAAACTTACCATTACACGGAATGTTAGTTGTAGTTATTGGGAGCCCTGACTTGTTTCTATTCAACGAACCGGTCCCATCTTGCGGTAATGGGAGACAATGACATTCAAAGCGTATAACTTGTGTCCAGTCTATGCCAGAATTTCTTTTTAGTCACCGTCATTGCAAATAAATTCCTCTTTACAAAGATAGGACAATGGAAACGGAAGCAAGAAATTCTGTCCTTTTCTGGCAAACTCTGGATGGTCTGCCTTGATTTTAATTCACGCTTGTCTTTTAATGCTGGATGCTTGGGCTTGCCATAGAAGTTTTTAAGGCTTCATTGCCTCATTTGGGAGCCTAATCACCACATTTTATGCAGAGCGGCCTCGGTGGTGGGTGAATCACCTATAGAGATAAACCCGTATTGTAAATAGGACTGTCTCCTAAATGCACTTTTTTTGGGGGGGAAAGTTGTAGCCTCTTCTTCTGTCTCATCATTTGACCTTTTGCTCTTTCCGAAGACGCTTTCCAAAGACTTTTTTTTTTTTTTCCCCTCCCACTACAGTATCATATGACTGAGACAGGCAATTTGACATGTGTACAGAGGTACAGCCAGATGCACCTGATTTTCAAAATAAAACTTCTTTCAGACTGATAATCAATGAAATATTTGTTTGTTCAGTGTTTCTGAGTGGCCCAGTACCAAATGACCCAGTGTTGGGGGCCGCTGTGAAACAGTGAAATCTTGATTTGCAAATATCCAAACCAAGTGTGTCCTTTTACCAATCCATCTTTGCAAGTGTCACTTGTGGGCGGTCCTCCAAATATTCTGGACCAATCAGCATCCCTTGATGTGGTGGCGGGGGCAGCCACAGCTGAGGCTGCGCTGACATGAAAGTTATATAGAGATCCAATAAGCTTGTAAACAATAGATTAGCGTGGGTATAGTCATAGCAACCGTTTTATCAGATTATTGATATTATAAAAAAATAATGCAAATAAAATAGAGCAGCATGGTGAGGAAGGGGTTAACGCGCCAGGAGAGTGGTTAGCACATTTGCTTTACAGTCGAGATATCCCGAGTTCGAACCCTCCCGTGTAGCGTGGGTTTTCTTCCACATTCCAAAAACACACGTTAGGTTAATTGAGCACTCTTTGGCTGGCAACCTCGCCTCTCGCCCACAGTCAGCAGGGATAGGCTCACCAGTAACCCTAACGAAGACAAGTGCCATGGGGAAAGTAGGTAGATTAAATCAAACAACAAAAAAACCTAACTGGGTAAATTGTCAGAATTACTGCAATCATTATGCGTTTGTATTTTCTTTCAGGCAGATTTACAGTCCACCCTGGGTGACACAGGCTATGTCGTCTTCGGTGTGATCTTGTTCGTATGGGAGCTGCTCCCCACTTCCCTTGTAGTTTTCTTCTTCAGAGTTCGCCAGCCCAAGCTGGACAGGGTGAGTCAACACTAGGCATGCGTCATTGCTTCCCCATTGCATCTTCCAGGCATGACAAGTCGATCGCAGAGTAAACGAAGGTTTAATCCTCAGAAGAGGAGGAAGTTGTAGTGAAACTTTTATCCGCGTGATGTTCAGTGGAAGGTGTAAGAGTCTAAGTAATGATTCATCGAGAGAACAAGAAAACAAGAAATGTGGGTAACTGCTGTTTTGCAGACCGGCTCGGGGCTTCCCGGTCACGTCTTCTCCTCCAGGGCTTATTTCTTCGACAACCCTCGACGTTACGACAGTGACGATGACCTAGCGTGGAGTGTCATGCCTCAGAACATCCAAGCCAGGTATAACAGTCAAACATCATTCCTAAGAAATGTGGTAACAAGAGAAGATGGTTTAATGCAGGAGTGGGCAAAGAATTGCGCACGGGCCACACACGGCCCGCTCCGTTCTTTAATCTGGCCCGCCAACTTTGTGTTTGTACTAGCTTGGCTGCCGACAGTTACGAGTGGGGGAGCCAGAGCAACAGCATCAGTGCGTACGTCGGACGGGACGACATTTACCACCTGCCGCCTCCTCCAGAGGAGCTCAGCCATTACTGATAAGAGGTCACAATGACTTTATTGACTCCAAATGTTTTTTGCACACTGTTATTATCCTCGTGAAGCACACCAGACTCGATACGTTCACATTAGTTCCGGAGAAGAACAACTGCCAGTTTATGAAGGACCACTGATGGGAAAATAATTTGCACAATCCATGTACAAAGAGGGCCCAATCTTACTGCTCATGTGTTTAGTTTATATTGATGTCTGATTAATATATTCTCTGACCTTTTGCATTATGCACTGTATCTGGATGTACGCGTGTTCCTTTTCATACTGATTTCTTAATATAGATGATATAGTTGAAATCATTAAATATGGCAAAAATAGATTGTAGTAAACTGTATTTTCCCTTTTATTTAGCAACACATGTTGTGCTAAATAGACAGGATCAACTCTAGAGAAAAGGTGGATACTTTTTGTGTCTGCAATAATATATAGGTACATCCCAGTAAATTTGAATTTTGTAGAAACGACAATTGAAGTAGTTTAATTCAAAAAGTGAAACTCATTATAAAGATCAATTGAAGACACGCACAAATACTTTTTAAATGACCAAATACTGATCTATTTTCTATTAAAATGTTTGGATTTTTTAAATGTAGTATTCAAATTTCTTGAATTGCAGGTTTTTGTTAGCTGTGAGCTAAATGATCCAAATTATAAGAAACAAAGTACAGTAAACCAATATAATAATTGTACAGGGATTTCACTTTTTGAATTGAAATACTAATATACATTTCTGTGTAAATTCTGAGTCATCCAATTCATGGTAGTCTGCAAAAATTTAATCGTGGAAACTGGACTTTCCTTGTTTCACTTTTAATCCAAAAGGCTTCTTCAGCTCTGAATATTTTAGGTGTGGAGTCGGTTTTATGGCTCGGTGGTCACAAGAGGGTGTTGTTGTTGCCCGTCGTGGCTGGCGAACAAACGTCCTGCATACCAACTGATCGTTCCCCCGACTGGTGGCAAAACAGCTCATTAGGGCCGCTCTTCCTGTGGAATGAACAGTCTGCGGCGGGAATGATGTCAGGACATTGCTATAAGCAGACGACAGACGCGATGCCTAAAACCTCCTCCTCTGTTTAGAGATGGCTTTTCTCGTTTGACAAAAGATGGCTACTTTTATACTGTTCTCAAACCAGCAGTTCTCCCTATCCCAAAATTTGGACGTCATTATCCTCAAATGAATGACCCTCCTTTTTGAGATGCAAATGAACAGTTGACTCTGGATGCCAAGAAGCTTCTTGTCGATGTTGTGCCATGTGCTTGTAAAATTAGTAAGTCAAGACATTTATAATTAGAGTAAATTATGAAATTTGTATTTTTGATGGCAGGTAAACATATGTCACGGCAATTTTTAAATATTTTTGATGCCATGTAAATATATGTTGTTACACAACTAATTTGTGCAAATGGAGTACAAAAGTAAAAAAACATCTGAGAGCTATGTATAGGCTGAAAAGGTAAAGTGCATGTAAACTTTAATGTTTATTTTCTTTTGGAAATTAACAAATGTACACAATAATTTATTAGCACATATGGAGTACAAAAGTAAATGTATGATGACAGCTCTGTATTGCAAAAGTGCATGTATATTTAAAACATGTCTTTACTTCTTGGGGTTAAGGTTACTATCATTATTTGCAGGGTTTTTAAGTAATACCTAATTAAGTAGCATGTTTGTGGCCTTGTGACAATTGCCAGCACTTTCTTTGTCACACCCCATTCATTTATTGCCTCTGTCAACAAGTTTGCTATATTGCTCCCTGTGTGGCTTCCGTTGCAGCATTGTAGTCTGCAGAACACCAATTCCCACTCGTTAGAAATTAAATGAGAAGTACAGTAGTAGTTATGTACATAGGGGTCAGTCGGTCTGGAAGCCCAACCATCACATGTAAGTGGCATTCTTCCTGTCGATTTGAGCCTAGTGAGGCTAAGCAGTAAGGAAAATGGATGGATATTTAATTGCTGGGGGGAGTGTTGCAATGCATTGATGAATCGATATTTTTACTCACCCCTGTGCTGTGATCCATGATAGGGAGTTGTTTTGTCATGATGGTGAAGTTCCTTGGCTAACAAACCTTTCTGAGTTAGAAGTCTGTTAGATCAATTCCTTGCCCATCTTTCATGGCTGATGGGAGGCGAGCCTTGTTCCAGTGGAATGGTTGTCGTTGCAGTGAGTAGATCTTGGTAAGCAGGATGGTCATTCAAAATTTAGAATCGAAAACTTAAAAGGTGAAACATCAACAACAAAAAAAGTCCAATTGCCTCAATTTAACCTTGGCAGATTACTTTAATAAATTACATGTTCCGCCATACCTGTATTTTAATTCATTGAGATGCATCTGTACACACATTGGCCACACTTTCACAACCTAAAGATAAGTTGTGTAAAAACAAACAAATTTTGTTTAACACTGTTAAAGGTATGAATTCATTTATTTTAGTTAGCAGTGTTGTACAACCTACCTGTAAATGCAAAGTTTACTATAACTGAGGATGTTTTTTTATAGTATGTAGTGACCTGGGCTGAGGAAAAAGAGCAACAGGCCATATTTGCACTCATTTTATTGACACTGTTATAAGGCTAAAGTCCAAAATGTATACATATGTATACAGAGGGTAACTTAAAATTTGTTAAAAATGGAAAAATTAAATACTGTGTGGTAATTTCACATCTTTTGACTGCTGGTTTATCACCAAATGAAACACTTAAAAAATAAAATAAAATCCTCTTAATAAACTTATCCAAAAGGCGGCTCCTTACTCAATATACAATACAGTAGCAATATTTATGATGACTGTATGACAGCTTTGACCAAATTAATTACTCACCTTTTGTGAGTAATATCCATTATATGGAACTTATCTGGAGATAAATCATCAAGCGTGCTATACAATTGACCTCCCGCAGGGGGCAGCATACAACTAGATTTTCTGTAAACGAGACGCTATTCGGTGAGTGTATGATTTCAAACAGCTTTTTGATGAAGAGGACAAGAAAGTCAAAATAAGACCATTGTCTTTCTCTCAGGATAAATGTGTTTTTAATCCATCTCATTCCTCACTGTTGCAAACTCAAGCACATTTTCCAGACAGTAGTTTAAAAAAGATGATTCCATGAGAAAAGCATAATGCATTGAGGTTCTGCAGAATGCTGTACCTTTTAAGGAATTCACTACGAGATGAGCTTGATTCCTGTGAGTTGTGTGAAAAGTGTCGGTTGTGGCGCAAATGTTCAACTTTGAAAAAGACGGTGGGCCGAAAAAGGGAAATAAAAAACACACCATCCCTTTCAGTACAATGTCATGACATTCAAGGTCCATTGGGTTGTCAAGGTTGACTGAATATGAACACAATTGGCTGTCTATGTTTGTTTTTCTTCCAAAAACATCCACTGTCCCATGTAAAACACACACATGCTCTCTAACGGCCACTTTCTGGGGACAGAGCACTTATAAGCTGGCTGGCTGGAGCGGACGCGGGCTTTGCACTAGCTGGGATCGGATGGCTTCCCCAGTTCAACCTTTACTCCTTTTTCTCCTGCACCTACATGCACGGGGCAAAACAAACAACAACAACATTTGTTCCACGTGTTCACACAGTGCAGGTGGATTAAATCAACAAAGTCATTAGGGAAGATGCAGAAGACAAGGGGCCTGAAGTGCCCATCCAAACCTACCTGTTAAGTACTTTTCTTTAGCTCGGGCTCGCTCATCTGCATCAAAATACCACACGGTGATGGCATACCTGCAGAGACAGAATGGGAGCACTGACTCACTGCTAAAGTGATGCTGAGCGCATGCAGTCAAGCATACAGTTTATGTCGAGGAGGTGCAACAGGGCTCCATACGCTGCGCCAGTTAACGTGAGAAGACTTAACATGATTCTAAAGCTACATTTAGTCACCATTGCCGCGGGGTTCACGGGAAATAAATTGCGATACCTGCTCACTGGTTTTCATGCCTTGGGAATTGATGACATTATCTTGCCTACCAATTGAATAATAAATAATGATCACTTTAAAGTGATACATCAAATTATAGACACGTTTTTCAATGTGGAATATTGCACCTTTGAGGTATACTCACACTGTACCGCGGCACTCGTTTTGAGTTTTTTTGTTTATTTCTATTGTGCAATGTGGCGGTTATCACTTATAACTGGTAAGAGGAATGTTCCTATTGATCATGCAACACGTATAAAGGTGTACCTTGGGCTTTGACTTTGTGGATTCTTTTATATCTTTGTTTCTTCTATTGTGCAAGGCGGTGGTTATCAATAACTGGTGGGAGGAACGATCGCATTGATTATGTGACACAAACAAGCGCACCTTGGGTTTTGACTTTGTGGATTAGTCATTCTGTTAATTTCTATTACACAAATGGCGGTTATCATTAGTAATTGCGCTAATCCATTGGGAACTACACTCTAGTCAAAATCCAAACATGAAGATAAATACATTAAATTGGTTATTCCTTTCCAGAAAATGAAATCAAATCTTGCATTTTCTTACAAACGTAAACATTTACAGTATAAACTGAAAAATGCTTGACGATTTTTCGTTCATGTGAATCACTGTACTATTTTAAATGTTTCTGCAAACTACTTCCCATCTATGTTAGAGTCAACAACGTTTGGCAACTGAACTGGAATTCCAGGTAGTTACGATTAGACTATATTCCACTATCCTTTTATGTGCATATCTTGAAGATGCCTATAGAATAGAATGTCAAGTTGTCCCAATGAATTTGTATGTAAATAAAAGCTTTTACAAAGATTAGAGGGACACGTATTACAGCATTAAGAATTTCATCTGTGATTCTGACTGTATACAAGCCTACTTTGGGCTTTGGCTTTGGGGATTTATTTCAAATCTTTCTGCTTATTATTTTGTCTTATGCAAGGTCACAGTTATTATTAATAATTGGACCATGGAAGTGCTTGAGCTTGGACAGGAAGTGCCCACACTATGAACAAACGAACTGTACTTAAGCTGTCAGGTGTTCCAAGATGTGGTACAAATTGCCTTGTGGGAGTGTGCCCTAGACAAGTGTTTCCCAACCTTTATTGTACCAATAAGCACACCACCAAATAAAAATATGCCAAAAAGTAGACAAACAGGTTAATGGCCATCTAGTGGAAAAGCATTTAACTCATTCCCTGCCAATGCCGTCCAAAGACGTCATTCAGAATCCATCTATTCCCTGCCAATGCCGCCTAAAGACGTCAATGGCGTTTTTTAAATGGGGATGGGTGGGGAAGGGTCTTGTGCAGTTTGTGTGTGATCGTCGAGCCTCTGGATAACTGCAATGAGGATTGGCACCCTGTACATGGCAATAATGCCTCGAGGTAAACGTCCCTCCCTCAGAGGAAGAAGAAGGAGGGGGCGGGCCGGCGGGGTCCAAGAGACAATGAGAGAAGGCAAACATAATGGAAGAAAAGAGAAAAGACAAAATGAAAAAAATCTAAGAAAAAAGCTTTCGGTACTAGAAATTTATTGCGCCAAGGCAAGAAAAATATTCCTGGGACCGACAGGAATGACGCCTTAGATCATGCGGGGGAATAAAGGATGATGCGCCGAGCCAGAATGATGCTCTGAGCGATCGCTTTGTAGCAAAGCTATCGCGCAAAATGCCGGGCCAAATGGCGACATCCCCGGCGGCTTGCCAGGATTTGCCGACCAGGATTTGAGTAAACGTGATCCATAATCGCCTCTGGATCGCCTGGAAGCAGCAGAGCTTCATTTGGAGCTTCCTCCGGATGATATGGAGACGAAGGTAACTCTTTTGCAGCTCGCATTAGTTATATGTAGCGAGCAAACATGCTCCTTCAATCCTTGTTACATAAAAACATAATTTAGTTAGTTTCACTAGTTCACATTACAATGTAACATCTGTTGGCAGTACTGATTTGAATTTTCCATTTCATCCATCTTGCAGGAATTTGTGTCTTTTGGCGTAGTCCTGTAAATATCTGATGGCCAATAAAGTTACTTAAAAAAACAAAAAACGCCGGCAGCGTGGAACAGACAACACGTCTGAGAGAGACAACACGTAATGCCGGATCAGACTACAAGACACATTTGCTCTTTCCAGATTGTCAGACAACTGAAATAAAATCTTGTACTCTGATACCACCGCAACCCGTTTTGTTACGATCATCGGACTTTATCTTGTCAACTCAAATGCGACCGGATACACTCTCGTTACCGTGGCAACGACAACAAGAGTGGATCGGGGCGACTAGATTATGGGGACAAAATGGGGGAAAACGTGTGTTGGTGGTCACCGATGGACAGGACAGGAGAGGACGTTCGTTTAAGGCTTGCTTGAGGTATGTTCATATACTTTTAATACGATATGGCTCGCAAGCAGGCAACAAAAACGTTATGTAGCCTACCAAGCTAGTGGTAGCACTAACGGTTGGACGTAAACATGCCGCCGTTCTGTCGAATCATGCTCGAAAGTTTCAGTGTGGGTGAAGTCATTTAATTAAAAATAAAGTAAATTAATGACGGTAAGTTAGCACCCATTATTTCTGTCATATAATGTTGGTTTGACCTGATTGATTAGAATACACGAACTGACTAGAGCAGTGATTTCCAACCTTTATGGTTTTTTTTTTTTTTTTTTTTAAACTCGCTGATCGGTCCCAAAAATCCTGATCGTGTAAAGCCTAATGTATATACCAGTATGAATTTGATTTCCCAATCTGCAATCAAGCTCACCTGGTAGCAAAAGCAGGCTGAACCTCATGGGGATTCCGTCTGTCTGACCAGAAAAAAAGCAGACGGTCAAATTTGGGTTCTATGTCGGCAAATTGGGCTTTTCCTTCTGGGAAGATTCGAAGAAGACCACCGTATTCCTGGAAGATCAGAACAAGGAAGAAACATCTCTATTATGTTTACACATCGGGACAAAAACAGCAAGGTGAAGCAAAGCCGGTGCTCTGCGGTGCGTGAGCATGTGCCACTATTAGATCTGTATTGTTTGTTCAAGTTAAAAGGTCACATCACATGGCAGGGGAAGATGACGTTGCCTTAAAAGGGGCTCATAAAAAGATCCCGTGAAATCCCACAACAGCTTCAGCTGGACGCCAATGTGAAGGGAAAGGCTTGTCCAACGAGTCCAGGGGCTCGGAGGAAAGTTCAAGATAGGAAACAGCAGCGGGGAATGGCTTTCCTGTGGAGGGATAGGAAGAATAACCTACAGGAAAACTGCTGTGGCTGGATAAAGGACCTGGAGAGTGAAAAAGCAGATTGCTGCAAGTGTGCTGTTCAAGCTCGTACACCGCTGATATGATACGGCCCTTTCTTCACACACACACAAGCAAGCCTAAAAGAGGTTCCGCTAATTTGTACAGTACTTTTTTTTTTTTTTTTTTTTAAACCAAGGGAGAACGCAAGCAGTGTGACAAGGTTAAGTCAACACAATTGGGTCAATGAGGGCAGAAGGAGGGTCTTTTTTTAAATTCAACAGGCTAAAGGAAAGCTCTTCACATGCCTGTGTGTGGACAGTTTACAACTCTTATCGCTCGTTTTCTCATTACTATGCAGTGGAACCCTAAATGTTGAATAAATGTCAGGTTGTACATTTTGGAATTCGACCATCATAGTGGTAAAAATATGTTGCCTGAAGTCAAAACGCTGTCATATCAAACGTCAGCATGTCACCCGAGATATCGGTGTACTTCTCAGACCTCAGTTTAATGAGCATCAACCACATTAAATAAAGCATATCTATTAAAGGATTAATTTAGCATGCACCTCATTTTCTTTGGCGTTGAGGATCTCCTTGCAAAACAATTACAAGAGATGTTTTAAGGCAGGGCGGCATGGTGAACAACTGGTTAGGGCGTCTGCCTCACAGTTCTGAGGACAGGGGTTCAATCCCCGGCCCCACCTGTGTGGAGTTTGCATATTCTCCCCGTGCCTGCGTGGGTTTTCTCCGGGCACTCCGGTTTCCTCCCACATCCCAAAAACATGCATGGTAGGTTAATTGAAGACTCTAAATTGCCTGTAGGTGTGAATGATTGTTTGTTTATATGTGCCCTGCATTTGGCTGGCAACCAGTTCAGGGTGTACCCCGCCTCCTGCCCGATGATAGCTGGGATAGCCTCCAGCACTCCCTCGACCCTTGTGAGGATAAGCGGCTCAGATAATGGATGGATGGATGGGGTTTAAGGCAGGACAAATGTGAGAAAAGAAAAATATACACCAGAAATTAAGTGATGTAAACAGAGTCAAATTTAAAGCAGTAAGACTCCTGTTGTGTCCAAGTACTTTTGTCCAAGTTCAATGTGTGCCATGTTAGTTGTTAGAATTGAGTGTTGTGGGAACTAAGAATCTTACCAAGTAAAATCTGTGCATCTGCAATACGTTATGAAATACCTTTACAGTATGCCTTCCTCATTAAATTATTGACTTATTTTTAAACTTGAAGAGATTTTTTTTTCTTTTAACATTTCCTCCAACATCGATATAGGTGACTCGAATGAATAATTTCTTTCCGATAGGGAAATGTATTTTTTAAATCATCCATCTTTTCCAAACCAATTTTATATTACAGTGGACAGGGCACCTTGTCTAAGTGTAAAACACAAGAACTTGTTTCCTCACCATCATTTTTGTGATACTCGGGGGTGGGATATTAACATTGGGTGGTACACCATCAGTGGTAACAGTGTACATACAGTCCTGCTCACCATTATTGGCACATTTTTTGCATAACCTGTACAATAATAACTTGAGAAGTAAATGGGAAGGTACCACACTTATATCATCAGGATCTTTTAATTGGAGGGTCAAAGAAATTTAACAAATATTTTTTCCCTCCAACTTAGATATTGTGATTTCAAAGAAATCACAAACAGAAAAGGAAAAAAACAGAAAAGCTTTTTGCACTTCTGAGGTGGTATTTTCTCCCACTCTTCCTTTGCCATTTGATGAAGCTCGAACATTTGCAGGGTTCTTTTCCCCAATGGCAGATTTCAGCTCCCCCCAAAGACTTTCAATTTGATTGCGATCAGGACTCATTGCTGGCCATTTTAAAACAGTCAATTTTTTTTCCCAAACCAAGTTTTCTTACACTGGGTAAGACATTTCGCTCTAAAATCTTTTTAGAATTTTCTCATTTCATGATACTTGTGATACAGTCAAGGCCGTCAGCCCCGCAGCATTATGGATCCTCCACCATGCTTCACTGTTGGCAGGGTGTTCTTTTCCTTAAGGGCTTCATTGCACCGTCAGTAAACATACTGTTTGTGTGCATTGCCGAGAAGCTCTATTTTTGTTTCATCTGACCATAAAATGTTGTTTCTTATCTTCTCATTTGTATCAAACAGTTCTCTATAGAAAAATGTTGTTTCACTTGATTCATTTTCTTCAGGAGATATTCCACATTTCGTACTTAAACTTCATGGCTCCCAATAATGGTGAGCACGACTGTATATGGGACTTAAGGAAAGGAGGAGGACACTAAAAAGATGTTGAATACAATACACGACACTATACACGGATAATTCGTTAATTTACCGTCGCATAATACAATGTGTTTTTTGTGTTATAGAGATTAAAAGTATGTAAGAATTGGGGTACATAGCTGAAACAACTGAACCTGAATATTCCAAAAGCAAGACCCTCTCTCATGGAGCCATGGTATCCTGGCAACCATATTCTATAAAAGAGGGCTCATCAAAAACCAGCCAATCAGGGGGCCCGACGTAATGATGGCCGAGTCAAAGCGGGTTTCTGAACATGGTTCACTGGTATAATTAACGCATGTGAACACAACAATAGCAATGGCGTAACGGCCTCTATGATTAGCATGGGGGCAGATGGGTGCACCTGATGCATGCTGTTAGAAACATAAACAGAGCTTTCAGATACAAGAGTCCGACAAGACAGAAGTCATGGCCATGAGTGTTAACCACAAGGGGAACGCAAGACTGCCAAAAATGACTCACAACTACTGATGCCACTTTCTAACAGAGCAACACGGATGTTGATACCAAAAACACGAAACACTGAACAATGTTTCTTTATCAATTCAAGATGAATCACATAAGAAAAAGTCACTAAGCGTGGTGGGCTCTTGTGGCCATTTGGGTGTGGTTGGATTAGCAGGACCACTTTTTTATGGGATTATCAACCAGAAGGGGTGGTCAGACGGCACGTACTGGCACCGTTGGCTGTAGAATATAACAACATTGAGGCTCAGTCACGGACATGACTGCAGTCTGCTAATATGCTTATTTCACCAATCCCAATTTGACGATGAAAGCCGGATGGTGACTGACTTTTTATGATACTGCTTGCAACTGAATGTTATGCAAAAGGGGGTGTGTGAGTACAGTGTTCCCCCACATATTCACAATTTCTGATTTTTTTTAAAAACCCATCCTACATTAAAAAAAAAAAAACTAATCTAATTGCTGGTTTTGTGATTAGGCCAAAGCCCTGTCTAATATAAAAGTATTGGCACTATTTTTGGCATCTTGGTGCCGAGGAACTATGTTTAAGTGAGGGGAGGATCTTCAGTTAGTCAGTCCACGGCCATGTCTCATAGATAAGTAGTGCTTTATCACCATCATGTGGTATCTACTGACAATTACACATGTTTTTATGGGGGGCATCAATTCCTCGTGGATTTCTGCTATTCACGGCAGGGCCTTGTATACTGTGTAATTGTATTCCTGTATATAAAAAAATAAGTCCAAGTTCTTACAAGTCCGATCATACAATTAAAAATCCCCCTAAATATTGTCACAATGTAGTGACGATAATATATTGGAACAACTGGGAAAAATGACTTCATGGTGTTAAGCTCAGTGATGGTTGGTTTCTGAAATACAAACTCCTGGTGCCTCTTGTGCTAAACATCTTAAAAAAACCACAACTATTGTTTACCTCCGCAAGGGAGGTTGTTTAAATTTATGCAGGTTTATTTGTTGAATAGTTTGTCATATATCAACCAAAAATACATCCACCCATCCATTTTCCATACTGCTTATACTCACTAAAGTTGCGGGCGTGCTGGAGCCCATCCCAGCTAACTCTGGTCGAGAGGCAGGATACACCCTGAACTGGTCGCCAGCCAATTGCAAGGCACATATAGACAAACAACCACTTGCACACACATTCACACCTACGGGAAAATCATTTTTAAAAAATCCTTCATTAGTCAGCTAAAAATCAGTCATTCAACAGTTTTGGATGTAATGTCCAGGTTTGATCTATAGCTGATACCGGTTGGATACCTTACAATTCAAATTTAAAATGGAAAATCCCATTCATTGTGCATGTATGTTCATCAAGTCAGATCAAGTTGAAATTTGTTGTGCTTATGTAGGATCTTATTCTTCTTGCATGAGGTTCCCTTGGGTAAAAGAAATTCTGGTTCACGATGACACTTATTTTAGGTGTCAAGGTTGTACAGTAACTGACTCTAAAGGTTAAAGTGGAAACTGTAAGAGCCGTGGTAGAGGTTGGTCTGTCCACTCCGAGCAGTGCTGTATAACATGCTCGGCCACCCCCTTTGAAAAGTAATCTTTTTACTCAATTACCAGTAATCTCATAAGATCATTTTTGTAATATAATGTGCCATATTGATTCAGGAAGGAAACTCAAGGTTTGCTAAAAAATCTGCTAGGGTGTACTCCTTTATGTTGAGCACTGTACTTTGATTTTTCCAGCATGTTTATGGATCATTCTAATTCTCAATATAAGACTCACTATCAGTATGATATTTTCCGCACACATCAGTCACATACCTTGGCATTCCAATCTTTATTAAGGTAATATATGCATGTGACACAACGTCCATCGCCGTTGGGGTTATCCACATGGCGCACGTAATGGGTCCCGTTTCCAGGGTAACATGCTACCATTGCCTAAAGACAAGAAGATCAAAATGATAGTGAATATAAAATAAAAATACACAATGCCAAAAGCAAATATTGGAGCAGAAAATTAGTTTAATCTCCAGTATCAGACAAAGGATGGTATTAGAATTCTGAATGTAATGCAAATGTAGAGACTAATATGTCAAAACCAGGGATACTGATACGGCTTATATAGTCTTGGGCATTGAAGTGGGGATTCAGCAGACCATGAATTAGTATGAATTGTTGTTAGCTTGTACTGGATAATTCACAGACACATTTCAAATCTGTCAAATTCAATATTTTAAATCAAATACAGTAATGCAGTAATTTAATATGCTAACAAAATATACTTTATCATTATAAAATTGGTTAATTTTATGAAATGGAAATTTTTTTCAGCACATTTTCACACACAGACGATCCATCCAATTCCTATTGTTTAGTCTTTACCAACCATCATTAAAGTTACAATTTGCAGTTAAAAAAAACAACCACTTTTTGTCATGTACTGTATGTTAAAAATGTCTTGATGACCTGACAGTAGAATTTTATTAAAATGATTGTTTGAAAAATCACCCCTACCTGGCCTCATCTAATGCCTCCAATTTAATTTTAACTATTATTTAAAAATTGGGACAATGGGACAAGAACAGCCTATCAGAGAGCGTAGCGACAGGAGGCGTGACCGAATAGTCTGTCAATAATTTGCACACACCCACTGCGCAAAAGGAGCCTCGGTGGACACATACAGCCTCTCACCAATGGAGACTATTATAGTTTCTTGACCAGATTAACTCCAATAAGTGATAAAAGTTAAAAGGTTGGAGTTGGCATGTTCTCCCCGTGCCTGCGTGGCTTTTCTCAAGGTAATCCGGTGTCCTCCCACATCACAAAAACATCCGTGGTAGGTTTACTGAAGATTATAAATTGCCCATAGGTGTGAATCGTTGTTTGTTTAAATGTGCCCTGCGATTGGCTGGCAACCAGTTCAGGGTGTACCCTGCCTCTCGCCCGAAGATAGTTGGGATAGGCTCCAGCACACCCGCGACTTTAGTGAGGATAAGCAGTACAGAAAATGGATGGATGGACAACATCAAACCGGTAACATTTCGTGTAATGTTGCGCACTCATGCAGCCGACTGAGGCACACTATGATGCGGCCAGGCGAGCGCGACGAACCGGTCTCTTCCTGGTTCTCTTTTGGTTGTCCACGTTTAGTAGGCTGGGGGCGTTTCTTTGTGCAGAGACGTGTGACGGCGGAGGGCAGGGGCGTTGGCAGGGAGTGAAATGAGGCTATATTCAAATTCTGCCAGCAGTTTGAAAACTGCATAGTGTTCCTTTAAACCAAGGCACCCATTTTACTTAAGAAAAATCTCACGGCAGACCACCAAAAACAAAAATG
This sequence comes from Phycodurus eques, assembly GCF_024500275.1. Classification (NCBI taxonomy): domain Eukaryota; kingdom Metazoa; phylum Chordata; class Actinopteri; order Syngnathiformes; family Syngnathidae; genus Phycodurus; species Phycodurus eques. Next base: position 18,151,388 of record NC_084535.1, read on the forward strand.
TCACAAAAAGCATGGTTACTGAAATAATGACGATCTTGTCACAATTCACACTTAGTCCGTGTAAAAATCTGGGGCTGTTTAATTGAACATAAAGCTGATACACTCGCAGGAAGCCATGGCGTTAGTCTGTTATATGAATTGCGATAGGATTATTGTACCTTCTGTCATTTAATGGAAGAGCATCTAATTGTTCTCCTTGTCACTATGTTGCTGGCATATATATGAACAAATATGTATTTGTAATTAATACATATTTTGGGAAAAAATTTAATGAATTGGATAATTTCCTGTGGCACCAGTGTATGCCAGCTAACATTTATTATGCTACTGCTGTGAACCACCTTGAGCACTTAACTTCTTGCCATTAGGAAGGAATATATACATTTACACTGGTCAGAAATCTGGTGTCTATCCAATTCACAAATGAAAACAAACAATTGATCTTCTGACAACAAAGAGTATTCAGAATTGCAATCAACAATAAATATGCATCCATCGTACTATGTGAGCTGTCATTTGTCAAACAAACGGCAAATTCTTCAACTTTCTTGACAAACTTCCATAAACAAAGCATAGCAATATTATTACAACGGTTGCAGCACGCTTTTTAATCGCGTTGGGAAAGAAAGCATTTAACTATAGATGTAGGTTGCAATTGTTTGGTGTAGACAGATAGTCTTGCAGATTTACCAAAGGAAAGCTAGGGAAGAAAAACAAAATGGTCACACAAAGACAATGACTATAAGCTTGCTTGTTGCACAACCTTTCCAGCTATTTTACCGATTTAGGTATGGAAGTAAGATTAAGGGGGAAAACAGGTTTAAGGGGAAAACCCGCTACAACGAACATGCCAAGAGAAAGAAGTTGTTGTATGCATGCACATACTTGTAAGAGAGTGTGGCTGGAGTTAAAGCAGAAAAAGAGTTGAACTGCAATAAACTTTGACTTCTGGCATCAAGCCAGAGAGAGTAGTATTTTAATGGTCATGCTACGTGCAGAGCGTGAGGAAGGCTGGCTGATGCTCAGTGATGTCTGACCCATGCCCCCCACCCCCACACTTGAGCTCTGCTAATGCTGCACATGCTGCTCAGAATACGTTTATGACTGAAGGTGTGAACTCCACCTGCACAGCTGTTTTGCACCTTTTTTTCCTTAAAGTCGATCGTTGCAGTAAATTTGAGATGACATAAGGACAAGGACTGAACTTCTGCATCTGTGTTGAAATTAATGATCTCAGTGAAGCAAAGTATAAAAAGATATGCATATTATACTGACTGATTGGCATGACAATTTAACTTGAATATGACAGGTTCTCAGACTTCCAACTCCATTCACAAATGTTCTTAAAAAGCTTCATTGCAAATGTGATAGACAAACATGTCTTTAACCCGATAACTACCTTGATACAAACATTTGTCCATTCCTAAATGAAAAAGAAGTATACCCAACCAAAGTGTCGTTTCCTGTTTCAGAGTACCTTTTCTTTTATCTACTTGCTCTTCCACGTTCCTAGATGGCTGTCATTAGGTTGACTTTGTTTGTTTTACATTTGAAAAACTGATTTTCACCTTTTCACGATTCACAAACTTTTTCTAGTATTTGGGATGTAATATTGGCTCTATGGTACCTCAGTAAACACGTGAAATATGAATTAAAATCGCCCACATATTCGTGAGTTCCATAGGTTTTTCTGTCGAGAAGCCTGAAATCTGGTTATTCGAATTTCTCAAGATTATCTAAGTCACTAGCGAAGATCCCCTCCTACTTCTGCGCTCCAGTGCCAGCGCTGTCAACATAAACACGTGTGCGTTTACAAGTGGGTCTTCTACATGGGGGACCAATCAGGGGAAAGGGGGCGGTCTTTGCCAAATATGGACAAAGCAGATACAAAACTGGGCCAGACAGAAGAAGCTGTCAGAGGGGCCTTTTCTTGATAGTCGCATGACAAAACAAAGGTGTCTTTTGAAATGAAATTGACACTTTTGTACAAAGCCCATAGAGAGTCACTCTATGGAGGTGTATATTGCCAAAATATGGGACCCTTAAGTCATTGTGCTATTTTTAGTGCTGAGAGTCTTTGTATGGTTTTTGCTGTCATTTTAATGCCTGTCCATGCAGACTTAAACTGAAGCAAACAAAACCGCAAGAGACTTTACTTGCAAGCAGACCGACCAACTCTTATGATTGAGCTCTTTTAAAGCACTTTAAAATATTCTTTTTATAATCTTTTACTTTACTGTACGTTCTTTTCGTACTTTTAGCAAGCTGCCTTTTATTCACTTACTCTGGTCCTTTTATTTTTTTTGCCCTTTGTTTTGAAATACTTTTAAATGCTCTTTTAATCATGTGAAGCACATTGAGTTACCATAATTTGTGTATAATGCGCATTCCAACCCAGCCCCCCCCCAAAAAAAAATTGCCAAAAGTCAATAGTGCACATTACACATAGGTATAGGGGAAAATGGAAAAAAACTTCCACATTTTATCAATGTATCTAGAGGTTATGAAAAAGCTGTACCCTTTCATTGCTTTATGCCACCGACACCTAGAGGTTATGAAAAAGGTGTACCGTATTTTCATGACCATAATGCGCACTTAAAAGTCTTAAATTTTCTCCAAAATGGACGGGGTGCCTAATAGTGCAGCGCGCCTTATGTGTGCACCGAGTTCCAAAATCTGTAAATGTTGTTGTGTGACTTTGATGAGTGCACCGCTTGACTCACTGGGAGCATTTCATGCCGAAACGCTGCTTATATAGAGGAAAGGCGGACGTGACTGAGGACAGCATGCGGACGTTAAAGGGGGAAGGGTGCGCGTGAAAGAGGAGGCTAAAGGCACGCCCCCAGTAGGTATAGAGCGCCGGTATGTGGATTGTGCAAAACAACATCGGTTTGGCTCAGGACCCCCGAAAATGGGACCTACAAAGAGAGACGCTTAAAAAGCACAGTTTAAACTGCAAGCTATAGGTTACGCGGAGGAAAATGGGAATCAAGCAGCCGCAAGAGAATTCAAGCTCAATTAATCCATGGTTCGCAAGTGGAGGAAGCAGGAAAACGCCGGCATCATTGCTGAACAGAGCCCCGGCAACGAGACTGACTCCGGCGAGTACGAGAGGGAACCCGGCATGTTTGATGGAGAACTTGCCCAGCTGTTCATTTCGGATACAGAAGAGTAGGACTTCGATGGATTTGTGGGTGAGGATTGATCAATAACGTGAGTAAATTGTTAAATACTTCAATAAAGTACAACCAAACTCGTTTTTAAAAAGGCAGCTGGAGCAAAACTATATGCTGGCATGTATGTTATGTTTTAGCGTGCATGCATGCTACCGTATGTTTTAAGCTAGCGTATGTTTTACCATGCCTGCGCCCAATAATGCGGTGCGCCTTATGTATGTGTTAAATAAAGAAATAGGCCTCGTAACTGAGACCGCGCCTTTTAATACGGTGCACCTTATGGTCGTGAAAATACGGTACACTTTCATTCTAGAATGCCACCGCCAGAGGTTATGAAAAACGTGTGCCTACACTTTCATTCCAATATGACAGTTGTACATATGACTGCATATATGCATAATTGTGCTCATAGGTTTACATACCCAGGGAGAATTTGTGAAATGTTTTTTTACGACTGATGACTGAACAACTGCCATCATTAATTTCTTAATGTTTTGTTGAATGAGAATGCTTTTCTGATAAAATAAAAAAATAAAAAAACAAAATACGTGTTTCGCCTGGTCCATCATGTTTTCTTGAAGGAATTGTACACATCTTATAAATTCTGCCTGGGTAATCAAACATATGAGCACAACTGTGTGTTTTCCCATTTATTCAATAAAAGTAGGGCTGTGCATTTCAAAATCAGCAGGTAAATAAAAAGAAACGTGTTCAAAAAAAAGTGCTTAACTTCAGAATAATTATTTGAAAAAAACGTAGCAAAATACAGAAAATACTTCATGTTTTGATCATATGGGTAGAATCAAAATACATCCATCTATTTTCTGTACGGCTTATCCTCACTAGGGTCGCGGGCGTGCTGGAGCCTATCCCAGTTATCTTTGGGCGAGAGGCGGGCTTCGCCCTGAACTGGTCGCCAGCCCATCGCAGGGAACATATAAACAAACAACCATTCACATTTGTACCTAAGGGCAATTTAGAGTCTTCAATTAACCTACCAGAAGCAAAATCATGCATTGTAAAAATACATTATTCAACTCTTGTGGTTTTCAAAATGGTTTAGGAGTGAGTTTATCGTAAGTAATTAATACAAGAGTAAAACAAAAACTATGTGTTGCCTCCATTACCTATGACTTGCATGTGTGTGCTGAGAAAGTTGCGGGAAAAAAAATTTAATCCTTGGTGTAACAACAGAGAAGAATGTTGGTTGTTAACAACAGACTTGTAGTGTGACTCAAAAAGTATAAGCCGAGACTTAATGTTTTCATACAGAAGTGCACATTTGTAGTCTATGTTTCAGCATCCTCCATTTATGAAGTAATTGGTTCAGACTGGACTTGAGAAAGGATTTGAATTTTTACTTTTGATAGGAACAATAATCAGACTATGCAGTTTCTAAAAAGGAGCACACCTCAGATTACGGTGTAATCACTCAGGTGGCTCTATGTTCCCAAAAGACCAGGAGATTAAAGTGCGTTTATTTGTATACTGTATCTGTTGTTACCCAACTTTTTAGTGACTGCTGAGATGAATGAATAGCTCTGTCCATGCGTGGGTAAGTCAAATGAGCACATTATGTAATTGACTGAGTCACTGATACTTTTCTGTTGCCAGTTGTAAAGGAGTAAGAACATTGCTTGAATAATAGAATATACATGAATATGTTCAATAAGGTTGACAGAAACTGAAAATCCTTACTTTGGCTGAAATAGCAATAGTATAATGTAAATACATTATTTTGATGATAAAAACAACCACAATTCCTTCATGAATGATGTTACGTGAAAATTCATAATATGAGCCAGTGCACTTTAGTGCTTTAACTTTTTAATGCAAGGGACTAACACAGGAGTGTCAAACATCCGGCCCCTCTAGGGATCTAATCCGGCCCGCGGGCACTGTTCTGCCCATCACTCAAGTTTTAGTTCATTTACATGTATAGAGCAGTATGGTTTGACAATGAGGGTCTTAGATTTTTCACTGCAGACTGGTGCTACGTCAATGTTACTTGTTTACTGCTTAGTAAACGTAAAAATTAGGCTTTACACAATCAGGATTTTTGGGGCCGATCACAGCGTTTATATAAAAAAAAAAAAAAAAAAAAAAAAAAAACAATAACCGATCTGATCACAAAATGCAGCAATGTGTCTATTTAAATGACTTCTTCATTTACTGTATATACTTGTGTACTATATACTGAATATCTTCAAACGTATTCTCTGTTCAGGTCATGTATTCTAATCAGTCAGATCAAACCAACATTACAACAGAACAGAAATAATGGGTGCTAACTTAGTGTAATTAAATTGTAATTAAATTACTCCACACACAAAACTTTAGAGCATGATTTGACAGAACGCTGGCATATTTACGTACAACCGTTAGTGCTAGCACTAGCTTGTTAGGCTACATAACGTTTGTTGCCTGCTTGCGAGCCTTATCGTATTGAAAGTACGTGAACATACCTCAAGCAATCCTTGAAAAAGTCCTCTCCCGAGCACCGGTGACACGTTTTTCCCCATTTTGTTCTTAGGGCGGCTGTGGATCAGTAGGTAGAGTGGGTCGTCCAATGACCGAAGGGTCCCCGGTTCGAATCCCGGCTACGACTGTCTGCATGTCAAAGTGTCCTTGGGCAAAACACTGAACTCTCATTTGCTCCCACTGGGCCTGGCAGCACCTTGCATGGCACCAGTCTGGTGTATGAATGTGTGTGTGAGTGGGTGAATATGAGGCTTTGTCAAGCGCTTGAGGCACTGTGATGGTGTAGATAAAGCGTTATCTGAGTGCAGTCCATTTATAATACACACGGCGCGATCCATTGTTGTTGTCGTTGCCATGGTAAACAGCCAACGTGTTTTTTTTTTTGTTTTTTTTAAACTAACTATTGGTTGTCAGATATTTCCAGTACTACGTCAAAAGACACATGACAAGGCTAAAAATAAACTAGCTTTTTGATTCAAATATACTGTACACGATGGCGACGCGGAATAAATGTATTTTCCGGAGCCAATCAATGACGTTATTGATCGGATCGGCGAATGATGACAAAGCAGATCAGCATAAAATGCTAATTACCGGCCGATACCGATCAAGCCGATCAGATCGTTGTAAAGTCGAGTAAAAATTTATACGATTTGGTATTGTATCATCAGGAACTCAATTGGGATATAATGCAACCACCCTGAAATAGTGGCATCCATTCAGCCCTACTCACAAGTCACCCAGGACAATGAATGATGGCTTTGGACTTGAATTTAATATTTTAGCACTGTTGATTGTAAGATGTGCAAACAATGAGCCGGAAAAAAGGTGGTATACACAGTGGTGCCATGGATATGCAAGGACTGTGGAACCGGAAGGAACAGCAGCCTCACAGAGCCTATAGCGAAATAGCCAACACACAGAGGACCTAGCAACACATGACTTCCATCAAGCCTTCTTATTTTATAGTGCGTTCAGATTTAGGTCAACGGTCAACTTCCTCAGGTGAGCAATCAGGTCCACAAAAAGATACTGTGACAGTACTGATGACAAACAAACATTACAATAAATACAGAGGAACACATACATTTTTAATTAAAAATTCGAATTCACAAGAAATCAACCACAGATGAATTTAATCATCAAAATTCAGAAAATCTTTCCCTTATTCACTGAGAAATGGATAAAACTCATTCCATTCTCTAAACCGCTTATTCTTTCAAAATGCAGTTTTCAAGTCGGGTTATGTTGAGCACTGTGAATCACATCTAATTTCAAGCTATGAAAATGTTAATATAACATTTTATGACACAAATATGATAACAGTTTACCTGATTCCCTTACAGGAAACAACAGAAATCTAGTAAATTTGACCTGAATTGTCCAGTATGCAGGTATTTATTTCACAGTCACTTTAGTAGCAGGATAATACTGATATCAGTGATAATTTTGGTCACTATAACTGTTATATGAAAATTTCATTCAGTTTCATCGCGAAGTTTTTAAGTCTGACCAAATCATGTCAACCAGTGATGCAGAATGGATTGTGTTCAGCATTTAAATGATCCATCCATCCATTTTCCGAACTGCTTATCCTCACTAGGGTCGCGGGTATTCTGGAGTCTATCCCAGCTATCTTCGGGCAAGAGGCGGGGTATACTCTGAACTGGATGCCAGCCAATTGCAGGGCACATATAAACAAACAACCATTCACACTCTCATTCACACCTACGGGCAATTTAGAGTCTTCAATGAAATTACCATGCTTACCATGTTTTTGAGATGTGGGAGGAAACCAGAGTACCCGGAGAAAACACACGCAGGCACGGGGAGAACATGCAACCTCCACACAGGCGAGGCCGGATTTGAACCCTGGGTCCTCAGAACTGTGAGGCAGATGTGCTAACCAGTTGTTCACCGTGCCGCCATTTAAATGATCATTTTATTAAAGCTAAAAAAGTGGAAGACAGTTCACATTCACGATGTAACTGTAATAGTGATAGGTAAAGCTTTGTACCACACATTTTCATCATCATGTCCATGCTACTTCTCAGCAGTGAGAAGGTGAAAGGAAAATCAAGTTTCAAGGACAAAAAGTCACAAATTAAAATAAAATACAAAAAGAAAAGTCTTTATATGTTCAGTGATGAATGCAATTAAGGCAGCGAAAAGCATTTTACATAGATACAAACATGTCCAGCTGATGGCAACCTCCTACAATGTTATCAAGTAAAGTGGGGAAATGGAAACAATTACATCAAATAACCCATGTTTTTCCTTCATTGTTCCCAATGCCAAATCTGCTTACATTATGTCAGCTCCCATTGAGCCAATGATACAGACAGCCTTCGCATTTGTGCAAGTCATGCCCATTTTCTCTGGTCACAGGCCCAGGCGGTTGTTTGCCAGGGAGACCAGGGCAGTAGGCAAGGAAGTCACAGTCTCATCAGTGCTTGACGCATGGCTACACACACTTGTCGTGTACTCAAATGTATGTTTACTGAGAGGCCTTCTACTGAGAAGCGTCCAGGTGTAAAGAAACTGGATAAGGAAGGAACCCTAAAATAGCAGCATGCAGCTATCGGTTATCTGGGTTACTCCACTCCAACTGACATTTTGCAGGACAACATATTGCATTAAATCACTGCTAAATCCAAATTAAAGATAACACTAACAGCTCACTGGGCAAGAATTGTGACTCAGGGTCATGATGTCACACTCCACTCAACATTGGATTTCACAACAAGGCGAGTTTTAGTGAAAGAGCAAAAGAGTGGAAAGATAGACACGACAAACAAAAGTTTTAAATGGAGCATTAGTACAAGGTTGAAAGTGTGAGCATGTTGATTTCATGGAAGGAGAAGCCTCCCACAGCATCTCGTCACACTTCAACTTAATTGAATTTACATGTTATGTACAAATTGATACCGGTGTAAAGAAGTCAGATATCATCAACACATTTTAAATGTCATTTATCAGTCTCTTACTATAACGGGAATCAAAGCAAACATTGGTCACTGTGAGGTGCGCCTGCAAGAAGGCACAGTTATATGTTAAAGACAAAATTGATCCAATTTAGGCCATGTCCATGTTCTACACTGGTGAGAAAGCGGATCTTCTCACTATATTTGATTTACACATGATGCTGAGATGGCAGCAGTCCACGCAGTCAAAAGGTATTTCTGTCAGAAATCACTGACATTTTCTGAAATTTCACAAAGAGTTTGAGCAATGAGTTTTAAAATTTTTGATAACACTTGAATAATTACAAGAGCTATTTTAGCATTGTTTGAAATTTTTAAGGTTATATAAGCAGCCCTTAATCAAAATACAAATATGGAGACAATTTGTGGTTGAGATGAGTCTATCGAGCTTTTCCCTCAAAAACATGAATGTTCTAACAATTAAAAAAACGTCAACCTAATATGCTGAAGTCCTTTAAATTGTCTAAGACAACATGTTGTACATCAAAATAAAGGGAGGCTCACTGTTGGCACTTTGAAAACACCTACATTGCACAATTGCTAAGGAGAATACACTCAATTAACTGTTAATTTGAGCCACCAAATGATAAATACTTTCTACAATTCATCAAGGAAGGTGTAAAACTATTACAGAAGTCGTGGTCATTTGCGGTACTAGATGTTATGAAAGTGTAATTACCTTTCCTTGTTCCTTCCTGTACTTGTACCTGTATTTTTTGTGTTATGGACAGGTTGACTGTAAAACTGAGATGTGGTTCTGGGACTAATAAAGTATTATGAATCTGACTCATTTTGGAGGCATTTAGTTTGTTGCCTTTAAGTGCATTATACAGAGAGATGTTTTCATATCATGCCTCTCTTTGTTTAAAACATCTCTCTAAAGCAGTTGTTCTCAACTGTTGTCACACTGAGACTCACATTTCCTATTGTTGAGAAGTCGCAATCCACTTTCATAGAAATAAATAAATATTTTTGGGGGGTTTAAAAATAGCCGGTGAAAACAGATGTACAGTACATTATATTTTCAGATGTAATTTCAAATGCGTTTGCTGCACAGGCATATTGCTTGCCCTGGGGTCCGCCAACCAAAGGCTAACCTTGTGGCTAGAGTGCACTTTCCTACTATGTTCCATGTGGGAACATGATACGCTACTGTACTGTACTGAAGAAATACGAACAGGAATACATGTAATTTTTTTTTTTTTTTACTAGCTGTCCATAACCCACCCAAAATGGATCCGCGACCAAATTTTGGGTCCCCACCCACCAGTTGAGAATCACTGCTCTGAAGGACCTTTTTGAAGTATGACCAACATGTTTAGTAAGTAGAATTCTGTGGACAGCATGGCTGTTTTGGGGACATCAGGCATATCAATTAGACTGGCGGGCGTGCACACAGATTCAAAATAACTTTTGTATACAGGAATGTCCATGGAGGACAAAATGCTCCAGACATTAAAAATTAATCAGGGCAATGACTAATATTATTTTAGAGATTCACAGCAGCTTAGTAGTGCTACAACACCTGCCTTTAGTGACAAAAATAAATAAATCCCTTAAATGCAGGAGAAAAAAACACTACGTAAAAGATACTGGCAGTGACAGTCAACACTATCTATTTAATGCGTCTTAACTGCTCAATGCTCGGTTTATAATCTGGGTGGTGGGCAACCAAAAATTTCAAGAATATACATCATATACTTCCACAGTGTCGTACTGTGAGTCACTTGATCTTGTAAACTTGCTATGCTCTTATTTATCTTGCTCTTATTCTTATTTACAAAAAGAGCGCAATTAAAGAACGTGATGAGAAAGCCACAGCATTCAGAGGGTTTGCATCAAGACAGGAGTACGGATCTCGCCCATCATCACTAATGCAGCTCCAGTTCCAGCTCTACTATTTGTCAAGATGAAAATAAACAGCCTCTAAAATGAAGTTTCCCTGTATTTAAAGAGCAACCATTTGTTAATGTAGTCAATTTGACATAATTGTTGATAACCAATACTTACTCACGTCATCTCAAATTTGAACAAGACGTAAGAAACTTTTTTTCCAGGGTTAAGAATGACTAGGATTGAACAGGCATTTTTTTTGTTAGAATATGCTTGATCAGTCAAGCAAACATTTTCACGAAAATTTAATAAAAATACACCAACTGGAAAGCAAATTTGCACATGGCATAAAACATTTAAAGAGAAAGGGTGTCTGTGTAGGGCTAGAGCTTGTTTGATGGGGACTGACCTGACTTAACGTGTCGTGTCACGGGTGTGTGTGTGTGTGTATATTGAACATTTATAAAGCTTTGTGAATTCTGTTTTATAATTCTTATCTATCGAAATGTTTTTGAAATTTGTATTATTATTATTACTTATTTATTTTCAACATGAAGCCTAATCATTTTCTGTGCCTGGGACACAGTAGTTAATCATCCATCCATTTTCTATACCGCTTATCCTGTTAAAGGTCATGGCGAGCCTATTCCAGCTGACTGCAGTCGAAAGGCGGACTGGACCCTGGACAGGTCGCCAGTCAGCCACAGGGAACATACAGTGACAGACAACCATTGTCACTCACACACTGTCACTGAGTGGGACCTAAACCCACAGTGCCTGCACTCAAGTCAGGCAAATGTACCACTACAGCATCAGCGGCTTAGTAGTTACTCAGACATAACTACTTCAAATGGTGTCAGTTTTCAGGTGTGCATACTGTATTAAGAAAAGGATGAAAGAACCACACCAAAAATCTGCACTCCTGTTTAGAATGCCTTGTGTCTTAAGTCTTCAACTATTGTATTGGTTACAAGGCCTTATCTTCTTAAAATTAGATATACAGTATCTAGGTATCTAGGGTAGAACCTATGATTTACTGATATTATAGATCTACAGAGCTATATTGCACAGTTTGTATCAGTGAATTCTTTGAATCATACACTTAAAGGCAGGTTGAATTTGAAAACGTGACCAAGTTAGGCGAGGTAATGGAAGCTGCAGGCTATCCCCGACAGTACTGCAGTGCCTCTCTTTACTTGGTGAGTGGTCATTAGTTTGAAACATGCAAATCAGTAAAAAGAAAGGTGGATGGTTGACAGTGCCCACCTGTTTCTCTACTTACTTTTGTCCTTCCATTGATTGCGTAGTTGCCCAGTTTGCCGTTACAATGTCTGACCAGGTCGTCCATGCGACTGGTGAGAAAGCGGATCTTCTCACAGCCGGCCTCCTTCCCGTCGACCCACGTGATCTTGTCCCCACGGATGTTTTTAGTGGAGTCACTTTTTTGACTGACCACCTGGCCGTCCGTGAAGCGGCCGGTTTTGTGCAGGGCCTTGACGTCCTCTAGGATGCTCAGTCCGGTCTCCTCACCCATGAAGTTGTCCACCACGCAGATGCCGTGCTTGTTCATACACGGGATGACGTACTCCGTGGCTAGTTTCTGCGGGGATGAACAACCCGTTTGTCCATTAGGTATGGCGGTATTGTTGGAGCCTTCCTCAGCCGGTTGCTCTCCAAGCCCCTGCGGTTCCGCGTTTGTAGTTTGTGACGACGGAGCACTACTGTCCGCCTGCTCGGGGCTATTCTTCTTCGGGCATTTATCCGACGCCTTCTCATTCCCGGGCGGTTGCTCGGGCTCGGGCTTCTGTTTGGGAGGCTGCGTCTTGTCCACTTCCTTACAAATGAGCTTGTGTTCTTTCCAGTGCTGTTTTTGGTGCTCCTTGCTGCAGTAGAAGGAGCTTCGACACCTACCGCACTTCAAAAGGTTCTCCATTTTGCCACAAAGTTCACAGTACTGGCGCTCTCGCTCCAAGTCGCTCTGTTGCGTCTCCATGTTTGCGCGGCGCCTTTAATTCCAATCCTTCACACGCGCCCTGCTAGCCGACAACTTTGGAAGCGCTCCACCGCTTCTTGCCACCCTACAACGAGCCAAACCTTCGAGTCAAACTTAAAAGCCGTCCCTTCCATAACACCCGCTACTTCTCCACATGTTCAGTCTGAGAAATAAGGCGACAGTGTGTGGCCCGGGACGAGCGAAATGGCCTGCGTCGAGGTCTTCATGGGGCATTCTGCTAGCTAGCTGTCGGTCGGTGGGACGTGCATGGCGACGTTGGCTCTGTAGGTGCTCCCAGCCTGCTCGCTCACCCCGCCCGCTCTGACGTCGTGTGGAAGGCACGCCCCAACCGGAGCGCTACATTCGGGGCCGTAGGACACCCGAAGACGCTGGAAACAGTGCAGATTGTCAATTAATGTCAACGCGTGTAAACAATATTATGTTAATATCTCCCTGACAGTGTCACCAAACCCCCGCATCAGCATGTTGTTAAAGACAACATTTTGGGAGCAAAGCATCAAATGCGGCAGTTTACTTGTATTGTCGAGTAAATACAATTTTAAATATGCAGTACAACGAGCTAGGGTTGAAACTCGGAGATATGAGCCCGAGGGCAGCTTCTTGAAGGTAACACCACTCCACGTCACATCAGCGTGTTGTCCTCACTGGCATTTGTGAAATTCCTTTCATTAAACGAATCAAAATTTACCTTCTGTCATAATACACGCATTTGTGTGCTTTTAGAGTGAAATTTGCTACAACTATATCCAAACTACAACTCCCTTGGGTAAACACTCCACTGAATGCGCTTTACGTCAACGTTGCGTTGTGTCACGCATCCAGTCAATGTCCTGGTACGGTCAACGTTGCATTCGATCACCCTTATTTATAAGTAAACGAGTTTCTGAATGCCACCATGCGCGCTGAGCACAGGCAAAATGAGGTTTGCTGAACTGCACGTAGACAGTCTTCAGGAGTCACTGGAGGAGGGGTTAGCGGAGAGTGAATAATCTGATCAAGAAACTGAATGAAACATACAGTAATCCATCCAGAATGGAGATACGAGCTAAAAGACAATTGTAACGTTGTTCAAATTTCGACAATATAAGATTGCAGACAAAAGTTTATCTCATGACTTTGTCTGCAGGGCCCATATTGTAACAAATGACGCTCGACTTTAAAGGCTACGGCGCATCTCATTAGACTAATGTTATTATTATATAGAGGCTCCCATGACTCTCTAAAGTCTAGCCTTTAAAAAGAACTGTTTTTAATTTCAGAAACCCACGTACGGGTTTAAAGACAGTATATGTCACCTGTAAAATATCACGGACTTGATTTTTTACACTTTGGTCTCCTGGATTTAGAGCCTGGAAACAGGTAAAAAAGAACATAATTACAACACGCTTTATTTGTAATATTCACTGTTTGAATTCTTTGAATTCATTAGCACCCGCCATAAAATAGCTAACTGGAGGGAGCACACAAACAAACCAATAAACCAACGCAAATGAAACACCACCTGCTAAGTGGATGAAATTATGCACTTTTGACTTGAGTGAATTGCACTGCCCACTTGGACGAATGCCAGACTGCCCACCTTTCTGAAATAATACATATCCCAAAATGCAACGCTTCCTCCATTTCCTGTTACGCACAAAACATCACAAAAGCCCAGCCAGGCAGTCCGACTGCCTGAAAAAGAAATCCACATAATTAGAATTTATTTCGTATGGAATTCCTGAATATTTATCATACATGTGTTTTAATGCGCTAGTAATTATTACTTTTGAATACAAACTCAACAACTTCACCCAACGAACTATTTAATTAAGCCCAGTCAGGCTATAGCGTAAACGGCTGTGGTGCCTGTTATAATTATACACACTGCACTCTTAACGTTAGCAGTCGTCGAAAATAATCACAATTCTGCTTCAGTTGTACTTTACGGACACGGTGACGGTATGAATAAGCAAGTAGGTAAGTTCAGACGTTGCGAATAATCATTCCTCACTTTGGCATGAAAACGTCAGACGCGCGTGCAATAGTTTCTACGTTCTAAGTTAATAGCCATTGTTTACATTATGAATCCGACTGCTTATTAGTTTCCATTCGGCTCAGTGAAAAGGAACTTTCTTTAATTGCTCCACTGAGTACTGTACTGCAATGTATTGATGTTTTTTGGGCGTTATTACTTCATAGTGTGAATTAACGTCGAGGACATTTGCAACACATGTTCAAATTTAATCTGTAGGACAATGCAAGTCGGTTTCTTATTATTTCACCAGACCAAAGCTGCGCATTAAATAGCAAAATAAAGGGATCGTCGATGACTCTGCAGCTCAGCCACAGTACACGAGATCTGCGTGAGAGTTGTTCAGATAGCTGTCACAAGAATTTGGCATTGGAGAAAAAAACAGCCCTTTTCTGCATCGTTTACAGCTGAGGGACAGCCACAGAAAAATGATGTGGCTCAGCATTGTGAGGCAAGTGTCGATCCATTTTCATCGGTCACTGAAGCCTTCAGAGGTAACCATATTCTCTTTGCATCAATATCACTTAACAATGCCTTGGAAAAGTATTCATACCCCTTGAACTCTTTCACGTGACTTTACAATCACAAATTGGAATGTATTTTGTCAAGATTGTATGCGCAAGAGATAGACCAACACAAAGTATCTTATAATTTTGTAGTCGAATGAAATATAGGGTTTTGAAAATTTGAAGCAAATGTAAATCTGAAAAATGTGCTGTCCATTAAGAGCTGCACAATCAGTGATGCCTGGTAACGTTACTCCAAAATGGCCACCATTTTGCGTAACGAGCAATGTAACGTGTTATTTCTTTCAGAAAAGTAGTCATATTACAGTTACTCTGCCAAATCAATGTTAGTTACTAGAGAGTCAACAATTTTTCATAATCAGCAAACATAGATTGCTGATGGCTTGAAGAAGCAGCCCTCATGACGTGTTAATTTGACAGACCTCTTCCTATCTTAAACACAGAGGAAAATAAGTGGGAGGTCATTGTTTATCATACAGTCCACAGTCTTCTTCTTTCCATATCGGCCACCACGACTGAGATGCGGGGTGTCGGGAGGAGGAGAATTACAATATATATTGTATATATTGTGTCGGGAGGAGGAGAATTACAATTTATATTGTAATGCCTTATTATTAACCACAGAACTCGAACAATATGAAGGGTTATTACAGTATCTGTCTGTCTGCAGCATGATCAACAATTGATTTGTACGTCTGCCTTACAGTTCTGATACACAAACGGAGCAGCCCACTGTGTTATACACTTCTTATATAACTATTAATGAGGACACGGAAACAATTGCACGACTGCTTATAATGTATCGCTCTTCAGAATGCAACAAATGCACAACGTGTTTCACGGTAACGAATGTGCTCAAATATAGAATGCATATTATGTTAAAACATGTAAATGTAAACTAATAGATTGATGAAACACAAATGAGTAATGTTAGGAATGTGTTAACAGCTAATACAGTACGTACTACAGTATAAATTACCATTAAAAATAAATTATTTTCTAAATTTAAGTCTGACAGGACTATTAACCTGCTCAATACGAAAGTACATTTAAATACAGGTGGACCTCAGTATACCTCTGTACTCAACTGGGCATAGTTTTTCTACTGTACCTGTTATAAACTCTCAAAACAATAAATCCGAGTGGGGAAAATATACATTTGTGCTAGTTTTCCTCAATTTTTTCATATTGCAATATATTTATTGCCAGTTTTAATTCTTTTTTTCTTCTTCTTCCAATATTGTGCAACCCGAGTGTGCATTTTTTATAGAGCATCCTGTACTCTGATACCCCTAAATACATTCCAGTGCAATCAATTGTCTTCAGAAGTCACGTACTAGAGAAAACAGAGTCCCCCTGTGTGTAATTTACTCTGTTTACAGCACCCTTGTTCTGTGAAGGCTTCTGTGATTTGTGAGAGAACACTAGTTAACAACAGTATCATGAAGCCCAAGGAAGTCACCAGACAGGTCAAGGATAAAGTTGTGGAGAAGTTTAAAGCAGAGTTAGGTTATGTACACATATCCTAAGCTTTGAATAGCTCAAGGAGCACCGTTCAATCCATCATCCGAAAATGGAAAAAGTATGGCACAACAGCAAACCTACCAAGACATGACCGTCCACCTAAACTGACAGAGCGAGTGAGAAGAGCACTGGTCAGAAAAGCAGCCAAGAGACCTATGTTCACTTTGGAGGAGCTGCAGAAATCCACAGCTCAGGTGGGAGAATCTGTCCACAGGACAACTATACGTCGTACACTGTACAAATCTGGCCTTTATGGAAGTTGTTGAATCACGCCCCTCTCACTGTCATTGCCCAGGTGAGCAAGTCCCCCAGCAGAACGATGGAGTCCCCACCGGGAGCACTCTCCAGCACCCCCTCCAAGGACTCCAAAAAGGTTGGGTACTCTGAACTGCTGGTTGGTGCATAGGCATAAACAACAGTCAGGACCCATCCCCCGACCCAAAGGCAGAGGGAGGCTACCCTCTCGTCCACTGGGGTGAACCCCAAAGTACAGGCGCCGAGCCGGGGGGTAATAAGTATACCCGGACCTGCCTGGCGCCTCTCACTGTGGGAAACTCCAGAGTGGAAGAGCGTCCAAACCCTCTCGAGACGACTGGTAACAGAGCCTGAGCCGTGTGTGGAGGTGAGCCCGACTATATCTATTCGGAACTTCCCGACCTCACACACCAGCTCGGGCTCCTTTCCTGCCAGAGAAGTGACATTCCACGTCCCTAGAGCCAGCTTCTGTAGCCGGGGTTTGGATCGCCAAGGTCCCTGCCTTTGGCCACCACCTGGCTCACACTGCACCCGACCCCTATGGCGCCGACAATGGAATGGTTTAGAATTCAGGGGTGTCAAACTGATTTTAGTTCGTGGGCCACATTCACCCCAAATAGATCTCAAGTGAGCTGGACCACAATATTTGTGGCTTAGAAATCCATAAATAACAACTATTCAAAATCTTACCCATTGTTTTGGTGCAACTAATTACAAGTAGTTTCAGAAAATATTCACATTTATTCATTATCTTGTTGCAAATCATAAGCAGTCAGAAATTTTTACTAAACATTATTTCAATAGTATTATGAATCAGTGAGCATACAACTTTCAATTATGCATCCTTTGTAAATGTATACATAAAAATTTAAGTTGTGGCAGTGTATCGAAAAAAAACCCCAAAAGTTACCAACAAACCAACCTCTTTTTAAGTGAAGAATTTGACTGAAATTTTGTAATATTCAATGTCTTAAAACATTTCTACAGGAAGTATTTATTTTCACAGAATTGCAGTGTGCTCCTGAAACTTGGCATCGTTTGGCCTTCACAAGTGCATCAATGTCATTTAAGTGTTGTCAGTGGACCCTCCATGGGACAAAATTAGCAACAAAAGTTACTTTTATTGAAAAATAGTGAATGTGTTCTCCATCCCCACGGGCCGGATTGGACCCCCTGACGGGCCGGTTCTGGCCCGTGGGCCGTTTGTTTGACACCCCTGGTTTAGATCAAACAATATTCATGTGTTAGAATGTCTCAGTTAAACTCCAGACCTAAATCCCATTGAGCATCTGTGGCAAGACTTTTTGCTGTTCATAGACGCTCTCCATCAAATCTAGCTGAGCTTGAGCTATTTTGCACAGAAGAATGGGTAAAAATGTCATTGTCTAAATGTGCAAAGCTGGTAGAGACATACCCCAAAAGAGCTGCTGTAATTGCAGCAAAAGGTGTCTCTACAAAGTATTGATGCAGGGGGGCTGAATACAAATGCATTTTTCAGGTTTTTATTTGCTTAAACTTTGGAAAACTGTGTATCATTCGCGTCCAGTTTACAATTATGTAATACTTTCTGTTGGTCAATAACATAAAATCTCAATAAAAACATTTAAGTTTGTGGTTGTAAGGTGGCAAAATGCAAAGGTTAAAGGGTTAAGGATGTCTCATTAAACCCATTTCTTTCAAGTTTTCCAGATGGAGCTTGACACCAAGCACGACAAATACGAGCGTCTTGTTAAGCTCAGTCGAGATGTCACCATTGAAAGCAAGAGGACAATTTTTCTTTTACACAGAGTGACAAGGTATGCATGATCAAGATTTATACATTTTTCAGTGTTTTAAATTGTAAATAGGACTTGTTTTTGTGTTTTCCTATTTAACAAACAAAGACATTAAGGTTGGTAAGATTTGGGTTTCATCAATAACACATGGCAAGTCATTTATAGTGGTGTGAAAAAGTGTTTGCCCCGTTCGTGATTTAAAAAATTTTTTTTTGCACGTTTGTCACCCTTAAATGTTTCCCATCATCAAATAAATTTTAATAGTAGTCAAAGACGACACAAGTAAACACAAAATGCAGTTGTTTAAAAATGTTTTTTTATTAAGTTAGAAAAATAATCCAAACCTACATGGCCCTGTGTGGAAAAATTGATTGCGCCCCCTGTTAAAACATAACTGTGGTTTATCACACCAGAGATCAATTTCTCTAGCCACACCCAGGCCTGATACTGCCACACCTTTTCTCAATCAAGAAATCACTTAAATAGGACCTGCCTGACAAAGTGAAGTAGATCAAAATATCCTCAAAAGCTAGACATCATGCCAAAATCAAAATAAATTTTAGAACACATGAGAGAGAAAGTAATTGAGATCTATCAGTGTGGAATAATTTATAAAGCCATTTGTAAAGCTTTGTGACTCAAGCGAACCACAGTGAGAGCCATATACACAAATGGTGTACATGGGTCAATCCCCGGCCCCGCCTGTGTGGAGTTTGCATGTTCTCCCCATGCCTGGGTGGGTTTTCTCCGGGCACTCCGGTTTCCGTCCACATCCCAAAAACATGCGTGGTAGGTTGATTGAAGACTCTAAATTGACTGTAGGTGTGAATGTGAGTGCAAATGGTTGTTTGTTTGTATGTTCCCTGCGATTGGCTGGCAACCAATTCGGGTGTACCCGCACCTCCTGCCCGATGATAGCTGGGATAGGCTCCAGCACTCCCACGACCCTTGTGAGGTTAAGCGGCTCAGAAAATGGATGGATGGAATTAGAAAAACACAGTTGTGCTCATTTGTTTGATTACCCAGGCAGAATTTGTAAGATGGGTGCAATTCTTTAAAGAAAACATGAAGGACTAGGCGAAACACATTTTAAATTATTTTAATGGGATTAAAATTAAACGGTCAAGCATTTCAGAAACACATTATCATTAAACAAAACATAACCATAAAGAAATTAATGATGGTTGTTTTTCAGTCATCAGTCATATTAAAAAAAATAATAATACATTTCACAAATTCTGCCAGGATATGTAAATTTATGAGCAGAACTGTACATATTATGCAGTCATACGTACCCCCTGTCATACTGGAATGAAAGTGTAGGCTACACTTCTTTTTATAACCACTAGGTAGCGATGGCATTTTCATAACCACTAGATAGCGGCATACATTTATAAAATGTGAAAAACATTTTCCATTTGCCCCTATACCTATGTATAATGTGCACTATTGACTTTTGACAATTGTTTTCTCTTTTTCACACAGGGCCATGTAGATTTAATTTTTTTTTTTATTTTTAAAATCCCTCCCCCCTCCTTAATAATAAAAACAATTTAAAAACTGCATTTTGTGTTTACTTGTGTTGTCTTTGACGAATGTTTAATTTTGTTTGATGGGAAAGTTATAGGTGTGACAAACATGCAAAAAAATATGAAATCGGGAAAGGGACAAACACCACTGTACCAGCCTCTCACTTTGTTGTGCAAGAATAGGAAAATCAAAAGTCACACACAAGGTCCGATGCTTACTTGTAAGGTAAAGTGTAGAAGGTCCGTTCTTACTGTGCTCTGAGTTTCTTTTTGGGTTGGAAGTGTTCCAGATGCAGAGGCCATTTTGAATGAGGCAGATGGGAAACTGGATGGAGTGAGGCAGAAAATTGGTCAGATTGCCGAAGAGCTTAAAGGAGAGGACATCTATCAGTTTCACAGAGCATTCACTGCAGGTGAGTTGTTTATCTTTCTAAAAAAAACAACTAACATTCCATATTGGAGAGGTTTAAAAAAGATATGTTCAACATGGGCGGCACGGTGGCTGACTGGTGGAGCATGCATGTTCTTCCGATGCCTGCGTGGGTTTTGTCCGGGTACTCCAGTTTCCTCCCATGTCCCAAAAACATGCATGGTAGGTTAATTGAAGACTCTAAATTGCTCGTGAATGTATGTGGGAATGGTTGTTTGTTTATATGTGCCCTGCGATTGGCTGGAGACCAGTTCAGGGTGTACCCCACCTCTGGGATGTGGGAGGAAACCCACGCAGGCACAGCGAGAACATGCAAAATCCACACAGGTGAGGCCGGAATTGAACCCGGGTCCTCAGAACTGTGAGGCAGTCATGCTAACCAGTTGTCCAACGTGCCGCCACTACCACTTAAATGATGCAATTAAAAAATATTGTTTTCGAGGGCCCTTGTCATCTTGGAAACCTAGAATTGTCGTACTTTTCTTCCACTTATGGCTTCCCTAACAGAATAATACTTGCGTACCTGTGATCTATTTCAAGAATTTGCTTATTTGTTATTTATACAGTATATCGACCATCCACAACATTGACCATTTGCACAATATAATATCTAAAATAAGAGCTGTACCAAATATTCTGCCTTTACATAATGTTTTGGCAGGATGTTGAGAAAACTAAATCATGTTAGTTTGCTTGCAAATATTATGGAAAGTCAAGTGCTCAATTAGTCCTTAGAAAAAAAAAAAAAGAATATCCAATTCCTTATTTGCATTGGCTTTTGTTAGTCTACTTTATTGGACACAGCTTTATTATAAGATTCCCTATGTATCATCTTGTATGACATTCATACAGTTCTGTATCCATAAGAGATAACATACTCTATTGATCAATCATTGCTGAAATGTAAAGCATTAAATAAAGTTAACGAAGCAAGACTTCTCAGTAGAAATAGCCTGTTGTGCACCCCAGTATTGCCTCCTGTGCTTAAAATTGATCGCGAAATAACTTTGTGTGAGAGCGTGACCTTGGTGCAGGCATTTGAAAGGAACACCCTCTGATAACGTTGTTTTTCCACTTCTTGCATCACTCTCGGTTCTTGTTAGCGTAGCCAAAATGTCTGCAGAGTTTGGAGGCAAACTAGTGTGATGGTGAGCTGTTATCTAGCTCGTGGGGGTGGGAGGGAAGTCATTTTTAGATTGTAGTCACTCTTGAATCAATGCTGCATCCTCTGCGACGTGACCAGTGGCAGTTCCCACCAATTAGACTCTTTTCCCCTTTCCATTTTTATCATCTTTATTACAGCTCAGTGTAGAGGCTTTGCGGCTATACTGGACAAGGAGTCTCCAGGCATATGTTAATGGCTCCACTTTTTTCATAGAGAGGCCATTAACGATATTGAGGGCAAAATCTGAACCGAATTGCTGCTGATAAGAGGTCAACGCTGCACTTTGATAAGCTCTTTAGCTGAAGACTTGCATAAACAAGTGGTGGGGAATTTCCAGTGTGAATCACTCTGCCAGTCAAACATACTAACTACTCTAGCGCAACGTTCATCATAAATGAATAAACCTCCTTTGAATGCTTTGTATGCTTTTTAACAATTCCTCAGTGAACACAAACTATTGTCAGAATTTTGCAGTTGCATAGACTGACCTATGGTTGAATTCTTGTGAATTAGTTTAAAATTTTTGTTGTTGTTGTTTTTGCAATATTTTTGTAAACACGCCAAATCTCGTGAAACAAATGACCCACATTTGTGGGAGTATTTTTAGTATAGTGTGCCATAGAAAATATTCATTCTGAAATGAAACTCAGGGTTTTTAAACAAATCTATTTGGGGCGTACTAATTTGTCTAGAGCATTTTATGTGGCGTGTTATGCTATAGATTGTATATAAAAGATCCTAATAATCTGCAGTTATCTTTTAGTTTCTGTGTCTTAGTTACCAAAAGTAACCTGCTATTAATATCCTTAAATGAAATAATGTGAGCAGTTTTCTAGTAGAAATGAGCTCAACCTGCCTTAATGCATAGTTGTCCCATTTCTTTTCATATCCTGTACACATCAGATTATGTCAGATTCTCCAAATCGGTGTTAATATATCGGATGCCAGCTAGCGCTGTGCGGCAAGTTATGTTAACTACACTAGCAGGTGGGTTAGGAGACTGGGCCTTTTATCCTACTAGGCGAGTGCACTCAATTCTTAAGCAGTGGGGATGTGTGGCTGTGGGATTGAGCCTAGGGCTGGGGTGCGCAGAATGACCAACAGTTAAAAAAAAATTTGTGTCTTTATTTGAGCAAGCTTGAATGTTGACGGTTGAAATGAATGTTAACTTCTCTGATATGGACAACAGTGGTTGTTTTAGCCCGATTTTAGTGGGGTGGCCAGACTGAGTGGGGTGTGGGGGTTGCTGATTTGAGTATAGTTTTCTTTACACAAAAAAAAAAAGAAATCTACATAAAATATCCCATAATGACAAAGTGAAAATATATTTTCAGACATTTGTGTAAATAAAAAAAAATAATTAAACATTCAAACATAATGGGTACATAAGTATTAACATCCTTTGCTATGGCACTCAAAACTGAAGCTCAGGTGCGTCTGATTTCCACTGATCATCCTTGAGATGCTTCTACAACTTGAATGTAGTCCCCCTGTGGTAAATTCAGTTGATTGAACATCATCTGGAATGGAACACACCTGTCTCTATAAGGTCTCATAGTTGGCAGTGCACATCAGAGCAGAAACGAAGCAATGAAGTCTAAGGAATTGTCTGCAGACCTCCGAGTCCAGATTGTGTCAAGGCACAACTCTGGGGAAGGCTACAAAAGAACTTCAGCAGCATTGAAGTTCCTGAAAAGCACTTGGTCTGGCCATCCGACCAAGCTGAGTAACCGGGGAAGAAGGGCCTTGGTCAGGGAGGTGAACAAGAACCCTATTGTCACTAAGGCAGAGCCCCAGTGTTCCCTTGGAGAGATAGAATCATCCAGAAGGTTAACCATTGCTAACGCACTCCACAAATCTGGTCTTTATGGTAGAATGGCCAGACGGAAGCCTCTTCTCACTAAATGAGGCATGGCAGCCTGCTTCGAGTTTGCAAAAAGGCACCTTAAGGATTCTCAGACCTTGTAGAAACTAAATTATCTGGTCTGATGAAACCAAAATAGAACTTTATGGCCTGAATTGACCCTTCTGAGGATAAGCGGCTCAGAAAATGGATGGATGAATGGCCTGAATTGCAAGCGTCTGGAGAAGAGGCACTGCTCTCACCTGGCTAACACCATCCCTACTGTGAAGCATGGTGGTGGCAGCAGCATCATGCTGTGGGGCTGTTTTCCTGCTGCAGGAACTGGGCGATTAGTCCGCATAGAGGGTAAGATGACAGCTGCCAAATATGGAAAAAATCTTCAAGAGAACTTGCTCCAGAGTGTTCTGGAACTCAGACTAGGGCGTCAATTCACCTTCCAACACAACAATGGCCCAAAGCACACAGCCAAGATAACAAAGGAGTGGCTTCAGGAGCAGCCTGTGAATGTCCTCGAGTGGCCCAGCCAGAGCCTGAACTTGAATACAATCAAAGATCTCTGGAAAGACCTACAAATTGTTGTCCACCGACACTGCCCATCCAACCTGACCAACCTTGAGAGGATCTACAGAGAAGAATGGGAGAAAATACCCCAAAAACAGGTGTGCCAAGCTCGTAGAGACATACCCAAGAAAACCTGAGGCTGTGATTGCAAAATATTAAGCCAAGGGTGTTAATACTTATAGTGTCTGTAATAAGTATTTAACATGTCATCATTTTTTTCACTAAATATATTTCCAAAGGTGCTATTGACATGAACATTTCACCAGATGTTGGGAACAACCCAAGTAATCCACACATACAAAGAACGTAGAACAAATAAGATCAGAAATTAAGTTGTGTAATAATGTGAAATGACACAGGGAAAAAGTATTGAACACGCCATCTGGTATTTAATACCCATCCATCCATCCATTTTCTGTACTGCTTATCCTCACTAGGGTCGCAGGCGTGCTGGAGCCAATCCCAGCTATCTTCGGGCGAGAGGCTGGTGTGATTTTGGCCCATTCCTCCACACAAGCAGTTTTCAAATCTTGAAGGTTCCGTGGGCTTCTTTTATGGACCTTGAGTTTCAGTTCTTTCCATCGATTTTAGATTGGATTCAAGGCAGGTGATTTGGCTGGGCCATTGTAGCAGCTTTGCTTTAAAAAAAAAAAAAAAAATTGTAATTATTATTATTATTTTTTTAAACCAATTGAGAGTTTCCTTGGCAGTGTGTTTTGGATCATTATTCTGATGATATTTCCACCCTCATTTCATTTTCATCATCCTCGTAGATGCCAGCAGATTTTTGTCAAGAATGCCTCGATAGATTTGCCCATTCATCTTTCCTTCAATAATGTTTACCAGTACCATTTGCTGAAAAGCAGCCCCACACCATCATGTTCCCACCTCTGAACTTCACAGTTGGTATGGTGTTTTTAGGGGAATGTGCAGTGCCTTTTCTCCTCCAAACATGGTGTGCATTAACGCATCCAAAGAGTTAAATTTTGCTCTCATCAAAGCAGACTATATCAGACTATATCTGATCTTATTTGTTCTGCTTTCTTTGTATGTATGGATTACTTGGGTTGTTCCCAACATCTGGTGAAAATTTCATGCCAATAGCCCCTTTGGAAATATATTTAGTGAGAAGTGTTAAATACTTAGTTCAGACGCTGTATGTAGCTATTATGTTTTTGTTTACATTTTCAATAAATTAGCAATACTGTCTGAAAATATGTTGTTACTTTGTCATTATGGGATATTATATGTAGATTTTTTTATTTATTTTTTTTTATAAAGAAAACTATACTCAAATCAGTTTTAGAATAAATCTCTAACAGGAAAATGTGGAATAAGTGAAGGGGTGTGAATACTTTCTGGTGGCACTGTATATCACTGGTCGTCTTTGTTTCCACTGTCTTTTGTTGTAATACAAAAGACAATTTAGATGCTCACTAAATTAAAGTCTCACAAGAATTTCTGCATATTTTTTACAGAAAAATGTACTTGAACTCCAATGTGTACCACTTTTGGGGCATTGAACGTTCAGAGTCCACTGTATAGTAATTTACAGTCCGTGGCTATTTTACTTGAAAGGAGTATAGCATCCATCAGTCACTTCAAAGTTAATAATTTTTTCATCTTTTGTACAGTAAAATGCCTAAATATTTATGGGATAATGCATCTTCCTTTCTGTTGACTGCTTCTGTCTCTTAGTAGGTACTTGTTTTATTTTAGGCTACTTATACCAAAAAGCTTGATTTCTTTCGTCTTGGCACAGAATTGCCAAATTATTTGCACCCTTTATGTCCTAATGCTTGTTTAAAACTATGGAAAAAAATACTCAACCCTGTATTTATTTTGTTCCCAATTAGTTAAACTGAGTTGGAAACCTTTACTCCATGTAAATAAGGAGGGTATGACCAACAACAACAATTTCTTCTTTACGTGATATTTGCAAAATGTCAGCACAAACAAAAAAATGCTGTAAGTATGTTTGGTACCCAGTGAAAGCAGTTTAAGTAGAGACGAAGCACATCTTCGTCCCAGCTGTGGGTATCTTTCTGTGGTTAGCCTGAGTGCGATAGCAGGCCCTTTTTGAAGTTCAATTGCCGCTTCAAAAGTAAACTTCAGACACAGTCTTCCGTCCTGTGATTATTTGATTGTTGTTTACACAGGGCCAGAAAACAAATGAGGGGTCATCTCAGCCTGCCCCAAAAAATGGCCACTGTTGTTCAAATCAGACTGTTGCAGGAAACAGGTTTGAATCACTATCTGCATTTGTGATCTATACACTGCAGATAGCCGGTAGTGTTTACGCACACTCGGCTTGATATGCAATCTACCTTTTTTTTTCCTCTTTTAAACTACTGTATTCAGTTTGTGTAAATCTAGTGCAACATTATCACAAAGGTTTTCAGGTGAAATTTTAGGTTGAATCTAAAATGCACGAATTGTTTACAGGTACACTTAATCTGACCTGTAAACGTTTGAATGTACATCCAACTGTTGAATGAGTTACTACTTTTTGTAAAGGAGCATTAACGGCAAAATTTACAAGTGGTGTGTTTGTTTAATTCCAAGGATGTGCACTGTTATACCTTTCTGTGACTCTTCCAGTCTCTCTGTATCTCTGTTGCTACTTGCTGATGACACTCTATGACACTATGCTTAGTGGCCACTTCCCTCTTAGAACAGCCTGTGTGAATTGTGCTGTTCAACTCATTGTTAGAAAACAGCAAGTTGTGCAAAAAGTACTGAAACGTTCAACAGTTGGACAAAGTTTAAAAAAGGTCGAATTAAGTTCACCTGTAACAGTTACAGTGCATGCTAGTTTCATCAGGGAAATTTCACCCAAAAGCGCAATATCCCTTACTTGTACTGTATATTTTCGGGCTATTCTGCAGTTTTGGTTGGTGTGAGTGACTCATTTCAATGTGGGTTTCACGCATCAGGAATCCAGGAGTATGTGGAGGCCGCATCCTTTCAGCACTACATCCGTCATCGCAGCCTCATCAGTCTGGAGGAAATCAACGCTAGGCTGTTGTTCATGATGGGAGACAAGGTATATTTATAACAGTGTTGAATTTCTTAGATTTAAGTGGATAATGATTTAAACTAGGTAAGCACAGTGGCATATTGCTGCATCGAAGGTTGAGGATCTCATGCCACTCTTCACAGGTTTACATTTTGTATCTGTTCTTGTGTAGAATTTCTCCAGGTCAAGTTTTTTACAGACATAATTACCTTAAAGCTTGGACTCCAAAACTAACTTTTTTCTTTAATTTTAATCCCTGTGGCATCACATCTGCACACATTGAAGCATTCGGTTTATTTCCACACACATGTTCTTCTAAGTTAGACTGATTGCAACTTTCTAAATGTACAATTCCAATTAAGTTTGGATGTTGTGTTAAACATAAATAAAAACAGAATACAATGACTTGCAAATCATGGTCGACCGATATTTAATACACTACAAAGACAAGATATTTAATGTTCAAACTGATAAACTTTATTGTTTTTAGCAAATAATCATTCACTTTTTTAAATTTTATGGCTGCAACATGTTCCAAAAAAGCTGGGGCAGGGTCATGTTTACCACTGTGTTACATCACCTTTTCTTTTAACAACAGTCAATAAACGTTTGGGAACTGAGGACACTAATTGTTGAAGCTTTGTAGGTGGAATTCTTTCCCATTCTTGCTTGATGTTCAGCTTCAGCTGTTCAACAGTCCGGGGTCTCCGTTGTCGTATTTTACGCTTCATAATGCGCCACACATTTTCAATGGGAGTGAGGTCTGGACTGCAGGTAAGCAATATGAAATGTGGACTCGTCGAACCACAGAAAACTTTTCCACATTGCATCAGTCCATCTTAGATGAGCTCGGGCCCAGAGAAGCCGGCGCGTTTCTGGGTGTTGTTCATAAATGGCTTTTGCTTTGCATTCTCTGAACCTTTTGATGATGATATGGATCGTAGATGATAAAATCCCTCAATTCCTTGCAATTGTACGTTGAGGAACATTGTCCTTAAACTGTTCGACTATTTTCTCACGCACTTGTTCACAAAGAGGTGAACCTCGCCCCATCTTTGCTTGTGAATGACTGAGCAATTCAGGGACGCTCCTTTTATACCCAATCATGGCACCCGCCTGTTCATCTGTGGGATGTTCCAAACAGGTGTTTGATGAGCATTCCTCAACTTTCTCAGTCTTTTTTGCCACCTGTCCCAGCTTTTTTGGAACGTGTTGCAGCCATAAAATTCCAAGTTAATGATTATTTGCTGAAAACAATAAAGTTTATCACCAAACTTCATGGAGGAATGTGACATCAGCCAAGGTAGATGCCATTAAATCACTTTAAATTCAAAACTTCATTTGTCATAATGAAAAGTGTTTTACAGAAGTTCTTTGGTATTACTGCTACCTATCAGACACTAGCAGAGGTCTACGCATTTCCAAGTTCCATTTTAGTGCCATTTATAATACAGTTTATAAAAACAAATGCTACTCAGCTATTGGGTATTATCAAGTGGAAAATGAGGGCCACCAGACCCAAAAACAAAGAAGAACTGACAGCAAGCATCAAGGAAATCTGGGCTTCCATAACTCCCAGGCAATGCCAAAGGCTGATTGCCGCAATGCCACAGCGCATCGAGGCAGTGATTAAAGCAAAGGGGTACCCAATTGTATTGAAGATTAACACATCATTTTGAAAGTACCATATTTTGATTGATTTAATGTGACCCTAATTTGTCTTTTTCGCTACAAAAACTGAGAATGGTGATTTCTTCACAGTATTCTATATTTTTTAATTCCTGATTTTGTGGGTTTTTTGACATACCAAATTATGTAAAGATAAACAAATTGCGGGCCCTAAATCTATAATCTTTGAAAGTTTAACTTTTCTAATGGAATTATGGAAATAAGCTTTTCCATGATATTACATTTTTTTTGAAAGGGTCTGTACTTGTATTAACATACAGTATCTTGGTTACTCTTCATTGCTGTTACTAATGCAATACAGCTTACATAAAAACAGAGGGTGGGTAATGTTTTCAAGGTGAATTATAATTGTAATATTTTTTGCAAGATCATTGCGCTGTGATAGTGTCCTTATTGAAGGTAAATTCTCTTTGATATAATCATAATTGTGTAAAAATTGTGAAAGTACTGATTTGTAGGTTGTTCAACTGAGTTCCTTTTTAACACTTTTGTTGTCTCTTGTCCTATCTCAGGGCTCTGCTGACACACTGTCATCGGAAACTCAAGTCCTGACTTTCGAGGTGATGCCCGCAGACTACCTGCTGGGTGTGGCTGACCTGACAGGTGAGCTGATGCGCCTGTGCATTAGCAGCGTGGGCAACGGTGACATCGACACGCCCTTCAAGCTGAGCCAGTTCCTGCGTCAGATCCATGACGGTTTCTCCTACATTGGAAACACGGGCCCTTACGAGGTGTCCAAGAAGCTGCACACACTGCGTCAGAGTCTGGGCAAAGTGGAGGACGCGTGCTACACCCTGCGAGTTCGTGGTTCTGAGATCCCTAAACATATGCTGGCAGATGTCTTCTCCAGCCGGAACACTCACATGGACCCAGAAGAAGCTGTGGTCTAATTCTTTTACAACCTTTCCTCTTAGTTAGCCCTTGTAAAAGTTTCAACTTCTAAATGGGCTCTATGTTTAGCAACAGGGTTTACTTTTTCATACGACAATAAAATATTGTTACAAATACAATAATAATGTATTATTTTCTATGTAGATTTGACTACTGCAGTCGTTTTATACGGATAAAGGTTTTGCGGCATGTAGGCCATGCTTTGCAAGACTTAAGGTCTATTTGATAACGTGTTTATTTTATTTCGCTCTTCAGCCCTTCCCTTCCACTATCACGCACAGATAATCCAAGATAGAGCATGTGACCTTTGTTCAGGCCTATTCGCTGGCAGCCACCTGATATACACGTGCGCACATACATAACGTCAAGCAACCCCTGTATTCTTGGCATAGGACCACCACCCCCCCCCCCATGTCCCTCCCCTCTTATCTCTTCATCCATGAGACATCACTTGTGTTTATGGTAGCTGTAGATTATGTCCAAATTTTATATGTTTGGAGTTTTCTCTTGTATGTGTTCGTCTGAGAACTTGCAGACCTTAAGGAAGAGCTGGGTATAAATTAAGATTCGGGTGTTGATTGATAGTTTGGTCTTTATCCAGTTGTGCATGTTTCCCCTTCCATTCAGATGGGCGTGTATTCCGGAGTGTGAATAAAGTCTGCCATCTGCTGTTAGGTATCAGTACTTTGTATTCCTGTGCTGTATATGATTGTTATCTCGAAACTTTTAATTTATCATACCCGTTTTGATCCCAAAAACCAGACCACACGCATGCACACATGCAAGGAGAGATGTAATGTGATGGTGTGTGCATATGCTGACCCAGCGAGATAAAATAATACAGGCCTTTGTTTGGGCACACCTGAACATCCAATACAAGCGGTCCATGTTACCTTTAAAGGAGCAAGTTTTGAATTATATGGCCAGAGCTAGGCGGCACGGTGGACGACTGGTTAGAGCGTCAGCCTCACAGTTCTGAGGACCCGGGTTCAATCCCCGGGTCCTCCTAGGGGCCATTGGTTGCAAATGTGCACACAATCAACCACAACTGAGTTTAATCATAAATGTTTTTCTTGTCCACTGATAATTTGACAAAAAGCTTTCTTTTCAATTTGAAGTCTCAAACTTGATCTTTCTATCTATCCATCCATCTACAGTATGCAGCACATCCTTTTTATAGCTGGATATGGGGATTAGTTATGTTGCGATATCTTCTGTTAAGAGTAATTGAACTTAATAACCTCTCGGGTCATGAAGTGTCCTCTAAGTAAGCAGTTAGCGCCTTTGCTTGTCAAAGGACATTAAGTGCTTCTAATCTACAGAGCAGGTGATCTGATTGCATGCAAGGCGAGGACATTTATTCGGCGCTGGCCCACATCTTGTCCTTATCCAAAGTGTGCACATGGCCAAGGAGTGCCGGCAGCACCTGTTTAACTGAGAAACTGAGCCTTTCGTCAGTGATTTGTCCATCAGTTTGAGTCCAATCTGAATGAAGGGAAGAGAGGGATGGAAGGATTTGATTGTCTGCATAGTCTCAGAATTGTGCTCTCCTCCTCTATGCCATTACTGCAAAACTATCTGAAGTTCATCATATTATGGGCTCAATGTAAAAAAAAATGTTTATATGCTGTCAATCCTTTGAACTAAAACCCTAGCAATCCTTGTAACTATAACGTTACACTTTACTGGTACACCTGACTGACTATACTGTATACAATTCAATGTCATTAAATCAGAATACAGTCTTTTAGTCAGAAGTGAAGCTTGTAGATTATATAGATTCACTACTCACAGTGAAATATTTCATGAATTTATTTTCCCCAAATTTTCAGGGTTGTAGCTTACATGTAACGAAAACCCAAATTTCATCATCTCAAGAAATTAAAATATTTCATAGAAACAATCAGAAGGATTTTTATAGACATTGCATAGGAACTGGCTTTCTGAAAAGTTTTTTCCCAATGCGTTTTATGCATCTTCATAATGAGTTTGACTTTTTGAATTTAACTAGGAATTTAAATAGTATCAATTTTTAAAAGTATCAATAGTTCTTCCCTTGTAAATGTGATACTTAATTTTGTTGGACAGCGTAGTGGGGTATATTTTTTGAACGGCATGTTTCTGATTGTTTTCTTTTCAGTGGAGGTGTAGTACTGAGAGGTGCTTCTGATATTCTTCTTTTCGGGGACCTGAGTATTTGTAACACCTGGATACTATATACAGTTCTACGCCACTGCAAACTACAACCATCATAATACAATATGCCTATTGTTAAGAAAGCAAGCAAAATGTCGGTATTTATGTAGAACCTTTCACAAAGCCCCCAAAGTGCTTCAGAAAACATACTGTATGTCAAATACACAAAGTACATAAAGGAAAAGTAGCATTGAAAAAGTAAAGCAAAACACAAAATAGAGACTGAACTAAATTTATAACGGGTTAAAATGATGAATTATTATTGTCTTCCTGAGTCTTTCCACTGCCACTGAAAATCTTAAATTACTGTAACTGTGAAATGTCAATCAAATATGGAGATTATTTTAGTATTGGTGTTGATAAAGCTATTTTATTGGATAAGATTGTGTAGGTAACGTATATGTTTTGCCAAGTGAGGGGATTTTCATAAGTAATGGATGATAGATACTTCAGACCAAATCAAGTTATTACCTGATCCCTGGGTCTTAATTCATTACATTTAAAAACACACTACACTATATACTACTCTTAATTGTACACAATTGCTAAATGACTTAAAAAATAATAATAATTTCACTTTTAATGTAAAAAAGCAACCAAAAAACTAAGACCTAGTTTTACTGTCGCAAAGTTCAGAATATAACATTTTGAAATTTTCATAGTATACAACAATGAGTGCGCACGCGCGCGCGCGTGCAGAGCTGCAGCGTGAAATGCGGTGATGCGTCTCCTAACATTCATAGGATGCTTGCTGCGAAATTGAGGCGGTCTGAAGGAAGCTGGAGTCAAATTCCTCACGGCGTGGGAGCTCCAACACGACATAGGGCAGCGACTAACTAACTGGAGGCTCGCCCATCGACGGATCAATGGTCCGCATGATCGACAATCACGTAAAACTCTGCCAATTCTTTCTCCTTTCATCACCGCGTCGGATATTGCATTGTTATTCGTTAGAAGACCATCCTTTTTCTTTGGATTGACTGCCGCTTCACACGCAACTGAACTACTCTTTTGCATCAGAAAAATCCCTTAAACTCCCCGATTGGATAAATGTTTACGAAGGACTAAAGTGCTGCAGCAAAAAGTTGCTCTGTGAAGTGGTAGTTTTGAACAAAGAAGTCTCGACTTTTTCCACAGCGGAAGTGAGCTCAGTCATGCTCCGTGTCAGTGCATAGCTGCTCGACGTCACACGACTGTTGGACCACCAGCTGCTTCGTCGTCTTCTTCTTCTTCTTCATGGAGCCATGTTTGCTGGATTGTTGGGCCTGAAATGCCACGGCAATTCCCTGCATCACCACAGCCAAGGAGTCATGGAAGGTAAAATAATAATTAAAAAAAAAAAAAATATATATATATATATATATATATTTTTTTTTTTAAAAATTGTATTTGTTTATTTAGTTTTTCTTACTGAAGGAGGATATCAGCAGCCTTAGTGAGGGACAAAAAAGGCTGAATAGGTAAAATACAAATGTGTATGAAGGGTTACAGCATACAGTAAGGAGTAGAATGACAGTGAGCTAGCTAGTGGTTAGTACCTATGTATAGTTCTGAGTTTCAGGGTTCGAATGTCGTGCTTGCGTGTGTTTTCTCCGGGTACTTCGGCCGGGTTCCTCCAACATTCCAAAAACAGGCATGTTAGATTGATTCAAGACTCTACTGTAGATTGTACATAGCTGCGAATGTGAGTGTGAATGGTTGTTTGTATGTAGCCTGCCACTGACTGGCGACCAGTCCAGGGTGTACACCACCTCTCACCCAAAGTCAGCTGGCTCCAGCTCCAGCTCACCTGCGACCTTCATAAGGACAAGGGCTTTAGGAAACGGATAGCTCGTCCGTATGGGGAAGATGGTGTACTAGTGGATAGCACACAGTGGTCAAACTCAAGGCCCGTGGGTCAGATCCGGCCCGGCACATCAATATATGTTGGCCGCAAAAGCAACTGCAGTCATGTGTGTCTACTTCATGTCTTGCTGAAATTTGGACTAAACTTGCAAACTGTCTTTACTTTTAATAACATTGAGAGCCCTTTTTTGATAAATTCTACAATAGTCCAACAGACTATTTTCCTTAACTTCTGATTTCAAATTTACTCAATCTATTTGTTATGTACTATATAAGTAATAATACAATGAGGTGATTATACATTTATATTGTTTCCCAGTCATAACAGCTATCTGAGGAAAACCATCACTTCCGTGTGGTCTGTCTGTGACTGAAATGAGTGTGACGGCTTTAGTTAGCACATCTGCCTCACAGTTTGAGATTTGGAGTTAGGGAATTAGCATGGTGGGCGGCACAGTGGACGACTGGTTAGAGCGTCAGCCTCACAGTTCTGAGGACCGGGGTTCAATCCCCGGCTCCGCCTGTGTGGAGTTTGCATGTTCTCCCCGTGCCTGCGTGGGTTTTCTCCGGGCACGCCGGTTTCCTCCCACATCCCAAAAACATGCATTAATTGGAGACTCTAAATTGCCCGTTGGTGTGACTGTGAGTGTGAATGGTTGTGTGTTTGTATGTGCCCTGCGATTGGCTGCAAACCAGTTCAGGGTGTACTCCTGCCCGATGATAGCTGGGATAGGCTCCAGCATGCCCGCGACCCTAGTGAGGAGAAGCGGCTCAGACAATGGATGGATGGATGGATGGAATTAGCATGTTCTTCTGGTCCTTGCGTGGATTTCCGCCTCACCCCGCATTCCAAAAACATGCATGTTAAGTTCAATGAAGACTACAAATTGTCCACTCTTGTGAATGTGAGTGTAATGGTTTTTTGGTTGCGACCAGGCCAATGTGTACCCAGCCTCTGACTCAAAGTCAGCTGAGACGGGCTCCAGGTCACCTGTGACTAGAGGTCAATTAATCGACTGATCCATCATCAAATTAATCAACAACTATTTTGATAGTCGATTCATCGTTTAGAGTCATTGTTTAACTTAAAATTGTCCAAATCCTTTCAGGCTCTCAAAAGTAAATATTCTCTGATTTCTGTCGTCCGACATGAAAGCATAGTTATCTTTTGTGTTTAAACAAAATAAGACATTTGAAAACATCTGCTTTAACTTTGTCACTGAGGGTGTAGTGGTACACTCGCCTGAGTTTGGTGTGGGCAACGTGGGTTCAGTTCCCGCTCAGTGACGGTGTGAATATGAGTGCGAATGGTTGTCCGTGTCTATTTGTGCCCTGTGACTGACTGGCGACAAGTTCAGGATGTCGTCTGCCTTTTGCCCGAAGTCAGCTGGGATAGGCTCCGGCGCCTTGCGACCCTGAACAGAATAAGAAGTGTTGAGAATTGATGGATGGATGCTTTTACTTTGGAAAACAATGATTAACATTTTTCCCTATTTTCTGAGGTTACGGACCAAACCAGTAACTGAATCATAATCAATTTATGGAAAACAATTACAGTCAGTTTAATCTATTATGAACATATTTTTTGCAGCAATAGTATGAATAACCTGGAATTGCCATGTAGTCGAACCTGAAGCAGCCTTAGAAGTGTATATCAAACTAGTAGCCCTTCACATTAATCAGTACCCAAGAAGTAGCTCTTATTT